>NC_056725.1:36053817-36236625 GCF_019279795.1 Protopterus annectens | reverse complement strand
AAAAAAAAAAAATATACTCAGCTCTGTATATCTCCACACAGTTTGAAGAACACTCTGTCAGGACACAGGAAGGCTCCAGCAATGATAGTAACAAGAGATAAAATTGGAAATGGGATCTTTAGAAAAGGGTAGGAGAAAATTACACACAAAAATGGGAATTGTGAGAACAATAAATGCAGAACAACATTTTATAGGAGGAATGAGGTTTAAAAGAAGGCAGGATATGAACAAGCTATGTAATGTTTGCTTGAGAACGACTACATAGATTATAATGTACAATATTTGCAACTAAAAATACATCACTATTGTTTTCATTTATATAAATGCATGACTGACTGCCTATGTCATAAGTGATCATTTAACAAGAGAGTTCCTATTTAAAACAAAGAAAAACAAGGAAGAAAAAAGTGCTGCTGCTTTCATCGTGCCCAACCCACTTTCACTCACTGAATTAGAAACTCTATTCCAATGCCAATCACAATAATGTCATTAAAAAATACCCTTCTGCTAAATGTGACAGATATAAAAAACTGTGATAAAAGTACGGAACTAAAAAGGTTCTAATTAATTAGGACTTCTCTTCCTGTAACATGCATAGGCCATTTCCAAATTGTACTAAATTCTGACTTAACTTTCCACCAACAGCCCCAAGGAGGAAATTTATTCACCAAGTATTATTCCATCCTAACCCTTACAAAACAACTCTCCAGACTTCCCTTTATTCATCCCATCTCTGTCTTTAGTTCAACACAAGCTGTCAGCACTTACTTCACAACTTTCAGACTTTAAACCCATCGACTACCAAACCAACAGTAATCAAAGCACTTGCTTACTGAAGTATTTGATGAAAGCAAACCATCTGCTTCAAGAATTAATTTTCAAAACAACTGTGTGGAAAAACAATAAGAGTTGCACAAAAATGCAAAACCCCACCAGCAAAGTTCTTCCCAACACCATGGCCTACACACTACCTTGGCTACAAAAAGTACTAAGAATTGTATATCTATTTTAAGGTTGTTAATCCACTCATTCCAATTATACAAGGTCTTCTGAAGGTCCACAAGTCCATCGTGGAACCTCCGATGAGACCGATTGTAGCTGGCCAAAGTTGGGTGACTGAGCCCCTCTCTATATATATTGAGTTCCACCTTAGACCTTTTATAAATGATAACAACATTATTCTAAGAGACAGTAAACAATTCCTACTTGACTTGTATGCTTACACAACACAATTGAATGACAACTCACATTACGTACTAGTCACTTTAGATGTTGTGAGCTTGTTTACGGTGATCCCTAATGACATAGGGATACAGTACATACAAGATTATTTTAGAACTCATTCTGATTTTACTTCTGCAAAAATTGATTTTATTACACTGCTCTTGGAAACAGTTCTGCTAAACAACATTTTTATGTTTGGAGAAGATGTGTTCTTGCAGAAGGATGGCGTGGCTATGGGCACTTCTTGTGCCAATAGCTACGCCAACCTAGTTATGGCCCAATGGGAAGAAACTTTTCTTTTTAAGCTCAATATGTTCCAAGACCATGTAGGTCTGTACCACAGGTTTGTGGATGACCTCTTTTTCATTTGGTTGAGTGATGTGGACACCTTGCTGAGGTTTGTAGAATGCATTAATACCTCAACCAACTTTCTAAAATTCACATTGACTTATTCACATGAGCTCTCTTTTTTAGATGTCAATATTTTTAGGCTCAGCAATGGATTACTTAACACCTCAATACATAGGAAATTGTGCCACAGGAATACTATACTTCACAGGGATAGTATGCATCCAAAACATGTTTTTAATAATGTCTTAAAGGGCCAAATTATCAGGGCTTCAAGATTGAACCCTACTGAGGAGGGTTACATGAAGGAATTGGATGATCTAAGGGTTAAATTTGTACAAAGGGGATATGACTTAGAAGCGTTTGTACAAACTACATCTGCAGTAACTAACCTTAGAGATACCATGGCTAAACCCTATTTTTCAGAACCTATAGAACCACCCAATATTGATCCTTTGTTTGCTTTAGACAATATTAGAGCATCTATGTTCTTTACGAAGGATTCCTTCCATGTTAGACAAATCATGGAAAAACACTGGAATATTTTACTTTTAGACAACGAAATAAGGAAGGTTGTAGGTTCTAGCCCGAATGTTGTTTTAAGAATCAGCCAAATCTAAGGAGACTACTTTGTAGACCCAGGAATAATCTGAAAATAGAAAGGATAAATAAACTGAACACGAACACCACGCCTTGTGGAAAATGCAATCAATGCATGTATATTGAAGAAACAATAGATTTTGTTCACCCTGTTACTAAACATTTGTTTTACTTTCACACCAACACCAACTGTAACAGTTCAAATGTTGTTTACGTGGCTAGATGTGAAGCATGCCCCGCGTTCTATATTGGCAAAACCAATAGATCTCTGAAAGAACGCATAAGAGAACACGTGTATCACATAAGGATAGGTTCAGTGTTTAATGCATTGGCCAAAAACAATATGGAATTAGGGGCTACACACACTTTTAGATTTTCTGTCTTTCAAAAAATTGAAATCAACATAAGAGGGGGTGATATAATTAACCACACATTGGAGAGCGAAATGAAGTGGATCATCAGATGCAGGGCTGACCAATACCCCGGTTTGAATGACAAGGTACAGGTGAAACCGTTCTTGAGAAGGAGAAGGCTCCATGTACCCAACCATTAGTATACCACTTAGGTTTAGTATTTCATCAGCCTCATTTGTCCATTTTTACTTTATTTAATTTTTCCCTCTTGGACACTGCACTTCTTATTCCCTTGCTTATGGTTACACCACCACTTATTAGCTCCACTTCGTTAAGGCTACACCTAGTGAACCGCTTCCGTATGGTCCTATATGGATAGATAGTTTCTATGTTTTGTACAAGCCTCGATTCACACACTGTTTATTCCATTTTTGATGGGTAGATAGGTTTTTACATTTCTTATCAATTTAGGTTTCCACACTGTTTATGCTAATGGAGTGCATGATACAAGAAAGTACATTTTAGGTTTTATATGCTGTTCATTTTATGAAATACAGGCACATGTGTGCACACATACATTTATATTTATTTTTATACATATATCTATATTTATATTTATTTTTATAGATTGTATGTTTATTAAATCAAATTTTTAATAATGTTTTTTATAAAGTTATGTAATGTCGTATTTTAAATGAAGCTATATAGCGCTTTAAGACTTTTTTAATGTTGATTGACTGACCAATAGCGTTGTATAGAGCGATATTTAAATTGTAACTTGGTTGCAATTAAATGTTTGAAAGTCTGAAGAAGCCTACGGGAGAAAGCGCTCACTACCAATAAAAGATTCATCTCCACATTGCTCATCAAGCATGGTGGTTTCCTTATGTGAACATTTTGTGCATTTTAGTGACTGGATATTTGGCTACCATATACCAGCGTACCTTTTTGTTTATCCATCTCTGTCTTTAGTTCAACACAAGCTGTCAGCACTTACTTCACAACTTTCAGACTTTAAACCCATCGACTACCAAACCAACAGTAATCAAAGCACTTGCTTACTGAAGTATTTGATGAAAGCAAACCATCTGCTTCAAGAATTAATTTTCAAAACAACTGTGTGGAAAAACAATAAGAGTTGCACAAAAATGCAAAAACCCCCCAGCAAAGTTCTTCCCAACACCATGGCCTACACACTACCTTGGCTACAAAAAGTACTCCTGTTGACACATTTCTGTGGCACAAGGTGCAAGGGCAGTAAAGTACAGTTTTGTACCTACCATAAATGTAGATGTCCGAACTGGATAGCATCTGCAGTCATAACAACTGGGTTGTCCTGTCGTCAGGCAGCCCTTCGGTCGGCCGGATTCCAAAGTCTGGGTCCGGCTTCGGCTGATGTCGCACTTCACCCGTCATCTCTGCTGGTCTTCGGGTATAAAGGCATCAGCCGACGCCATTTTCCTCAGTGTTTCTTGCCCCAGATGCCAGTTGCCCTCTTGGAAGGCTAAATTTTGGATAAATGCCAATGTTTCCAAAAAGATAGAAGGCAAACACAAGAAATAAGCATGTATGTACATATATACAAACAAATACACTATAAGAGACTCCCCCCACCAGCTAGCTATTAGGGGGGTAAATACCCTAGGAGTACCACAGAGGGGAAGGAGGGAGGGTAATCCTGACTGCAGATGCTATCCAGTTCGCACATCTACATTTATGGTAGGTACAAAACTGTATTATGTCCTTCATGGATGCATCTGCAGTCATAACAACTGGGTAGAATACCATAGCCAACTAGGGGAGGAGGAAGAAGAAATTATGGTGTGGTTAGGATCCCTTGCAGTACAGCAGTGGCAAACCCTGCTCGGGATCTGGAATACAGAGGTAAATTATAATGCTTGGCAAATGTATGCACGGAGGTCCAAGTAGCCGCCTCAATAATGTCCTTGGTTGCCACTCCTCGTAAGAAGGCTGTGGTAGTGGCTGTTGCCCTTGTGGAATGAGGTCTTATGTTCTGTGGAATTGGTTTTCCATGGAAGGAGTAACAGAATTGTATGCAATTTCCTATCCATTTGGAGATGGTCTGTTTGGAAATTGCTTTTCCTTCTCTTCCTGTTGCATAGGCTACAAAAAGCTGGTCAGTTTTTCTGTTACTTTTGGTTCTGTCCAGGTAGTAGCGTAGCTGTCTATGTACATCCAAGGTATGCAGCATTCTTTCCCTCTGTTTTGTGGGTTGGGAAGAAGGTAGGTAGGTGGATTGCCTGGTTTAAAGACACTCTGGATACCACCTTAGGCATAAATGTAGGATTAGTTCTCATGGACACTCTATCTTGGTGGAAGATTAGGAAGGGTTGTACTGCCATTAGGGCCTGAAGTTCAGAAACCCTCCTTGCTGAGGTTACTGCCAGTAGGAAAGCAGTTTTCCATGATAGATGCTGTAGGTCTGCTGTTGCTGCTGGTTCAAAAGGGAGTGTCAATTTTCTAGCACAAAGTTCAAGTCCCAAGCTGGCAGTGGTGGTTTCCTAGGAGGTTTTAAATTCTTGATCCCTCTGAGGAACTGCCTGAGTAGAGGATGTGAAAAGACCGGTGGATCAAAGCTGTATTCTGCTGAAATAGCTGATGCATGTATCTTGATGGAGGAATAGGACAGGCCTGTATGTAGAAGCTCTGCCAAATACTCCAGAATGTTAGCAATATCTATATTCGACAAGTCTTTTCCTCTTTCAGCACTCCAAAATGACAAACCTTTTCCATTTTCCTGCATAGTTCCTTCTTGTTGAAGGTCTGCGGGCTGCAAGGATAATGTCTTTAACCCTTTGGGAAAGATCTGGATTAGTTGCTGCTATGTGATGTTCCATGCAGTCAGTTGCAAGGTTTTTAGGTTTGGATGCATGATGCTGTAGTTGTTCTGAGTTAACATCAAAGGCATCAGGGGTATTGCCCACATTTTGTCCCGAGACATGCTCCTCAGCAATGGGTACCAGTGTTGTCTTGGCCAGTTCGGAGCTATCAGGATTATCCTTGGACGTTCCTCCTTGATTTTTAGTAATACCTTGTGTATCAAGGGAAGAGGTGGGAATGCATATGCTGTCAGACCTTTCCAGCTGAAGGAGAGCGAATCCACCTTCCATGCAAGTGGGTGGAAAGTCCTTGTGCAGAATTTTTTGAGCTGGTGATTGAGAGGGGAAGCGAATAGATCTATCTGCGGCATTCCCCATTTCTTTGTGATGGTCTTGAAGATGTCCAGGTGAAGCAACCATTCGTGAGCATCCGAGGTGGTTCTGCTTAATATGTCTGCTAGAGTGTTCTCCTTTCCCGGTACAAACATTGCCTGTAACTGGATGTTGTAGCTGAGTGCCAGGTTCCAAAGGTCCAAAGCCATTCTGCATAGGGGGTATGAATGGGTGCCTCCCTGTTTGTTGATGTACCACATGACTGTGGTGTTGTCTGTCCTTATCATCAAATGGCCTTCTTTGAGAAATGGGCTGAATTTTTGGATTGCCAGTTTTACTGCCAGCATTTCTTTTGGTTGATGTGCAGGTGTAGCTGGTCCTGAGTCCACAATCCCTGTACACATTTGTCCAGCATGTGAGCCCCCATCCTAGGTCTGAGGCGCCTGTTGTGATGGTTTGGCTTGCTCAAGGTTGTGAAAGGGTAGGCCTGGATTTGTCTGGCATGCTTGAGCCCACCATAGGAACTCCTGTTTTAGGCATGGGATTAGTGGTATTTCTGCTTCTAGGCTGTGCCTGTGTTGGGACCATAAATTCTTTAGGTACCACTGTAGTTTTCTCATATGTAGTCTGGCATGTGGGACCAAGATTATGCATGATGCCATGAAGCCCAAGGCCTGCAGAACTTTTCTTGCTGTTAGCTTGTTCTGTTTTGTTAGTGCCAAGAAGTAAAGAGGGAGTTCTTTTTGTTTTTCTGCAGTTAGGAATGCCATTTGTTTTACTGTGTCCAATTCCGCGCCCAAGAATGTCCTTGTTTGGGATGGTATCAGTCTTGACTTTTGAAAATTGACTGTGTATCCCAGGGCTTGTAGCAAGTAAATGACCCTTTGCAAATCTGTTGTCAGCTTGCTTTTGTTGTCCGCTTGTAGCAGGCAGTCGTCCAGGTATGGATAAATTTGGATTCCCTGTAGTCTGCAGTGGCCGATTACTGATGCCAGGCATTTTGTGAATACTCTGGGCAGTAGATAAGCCAAAGGGCAATGCTGAGAATTGATAATGCTCTGATCCTGCAAGAAATCTGAGGTATCTTCTGCAATTTGGTCGAATGGGGACGCAGGTATGCCTCCTTGAGATCTAGAGTTACCAGCCAACACTCCTTGCCCAGCATGGGAAGAAGTTGCTGTAAGGTCAGCATTTTGAATTTTGGGACAATGATGTATGTGTTTAAGATGGACAGGTCGAGAATAGGTCTCCAACTTTTTCTTTTCTTGGAACTAAGAATAGTCTGGAGTAGAATCCTTTGCCTTGTTCTGTTATTGGTACTCTTTCCACAGCTCTCATGTTTGTTAATTGCATTATCTGCTGTAGAGCTTCTATTTTTGATTTGGAGGCAGGTATGGCATTCCTCTTTGACTGGTAAAGTGTGGAAGTGGAACCGTAACCTTGGTCTATGGTTTGCAAAATCCACTTGTCTTTTGTGACATAGTGCCAATTTTTGAAAATAAGGCTAATTTTCCGCCTAATGGTGCTGCTATTTGTTCCTGGTAGGCGGAGTTAGAGTCAAGTCATTGTGATTGTCCTGTTGCAGTGGTAGTGGCTGTGTCTGTGCCTCTGTTATTACCTTGCCACTGTCGCCTCTGTAGGCACCCCTCTGGATTGATTTCTGCCTCTGGAACGCTCTATTCCTGCCCCTTTGGGATCTTGTGGAGTCAGGAAAGGACCAATTTTGGCAGGCCAGTTCCTGCTAAACCTTGGGGCTGAACCTGTAAGAAATCTTTCACCGCTTGTACAGATTTTGCCTTTTCTTCCATTTTCTTCATTACCTGCTGGGCAGGTGTACCAAACAAACTGGCCTTATCCATAGGAGCATCTAATAGCTTAGCTTTAACATGATCCGGTAAGGTCTGTTCCTTCAACCATGCATGTCTTCTTATCACTGTGCCAGTCATGGCTGATCTAAATGAAGCCTCCAGTGCATCATAGCCACATTTTAAAGAATGGTTACTAACCTGTTGTATGTTATTTACCATTTCTAATACATATTTCTTATCTATAGAGTCATCAGAGGATAGCTTTTTAATTAACTGATCAAGCATATACTCTTGGTATTGTATCATGTGAAACTGACAGTTTAAGGCTCTAGCTGAGAGAGTAGCAGAGGTGTAAACTTTTTTGCCCCATCTGTCTAAAGACCTGGATTCCCTTTCAGAAGGAATAGGATTTTTTGCTGTGGTCGAGACTACTGCCTTAGGCCCCTGGGATATAGTTTCGGGGTCTGCCAGTGGGGCCTTGTATAGGTGGTGATGAGTGTCTGGTACCCTGTAAAATCTATCTGGTTTGGCTGGGGCTGGAGGTAAGGAATCAGGTGCAGTGCAGACATCATTAAATGCATCGTCCACAACAGAAAGGACAGGAGGTATAGCTAAGGGCCTATGTTGTGGTAAGTGCAGAAAAGTCCTAAGTCTTTTTCTGGAATCTGAGAAATCCTGTTGTTGCCATTGGAATTGTTCTCTCATGGCATGTAAGGTTTCCCCAAAGGAGAATTCCTCTGGTGGAGAGGCAGTTGGAATGGATTCTTCAGCATCAGAGTCTTCATAATTGGAAAAAGGAGCCTCTGGGCTGGTCTGCAATATCTGAGTCATCCGCAGAATCATCAGAGGAGACAGGCTCGGGGGGCTCTGCTCTAGTTCTCTTTTCTGGGGGTAGAGAGGCCCTGTCTGGGGGAGATTGAGATCCCCTAATTAAGGATATTAAATCTTGTGCCAGAGTAAGCATTTGTGAACTAGTAGTGGGCCTGGTTGAGGGGGGTTTAACAGGCACTGATGTAGTAGATTTGGTTGCTTTAGCCCTGGCAAAGGCCTTAATAGACATGGCTGCAGGAGGCCTAGCAGCACCACGTGCTGGGGTAGAGACATCCAAAGGGATGGTGTCTGATAAGTCACTAGTAACCACAGTTGTAGGTATAATTTCTGAGGCTGTTTCAAGTAACGTGGCAGAAACCTCAGTAGTAGTCATTGATTCGGCTGTATTTTGATCAGTTTTCGGTTCGCCGAAACCGAGACACTCGCAGTTTGTTTAACCGTGGTTTCGCCGAAACCACGGACCGCGAGTGTCTGTCTTTTCTTTGCGTTTTAACAATTTGGGTAGTCTGAGGATCCGACGGCATAATGTACGCAAAATCTGAGCCGAAAACTGTTCAGCAAACTCCGACCGACGCCTAAGCGTTCGTCAGTTGAAGGAAGCACAGGCCGAACAGGCTGCTACGTCGTGGTCTGGGCCTAGACAAGGCAAACAGTAAGAGTGGAAATCTTTATGAGGTATTTGTTTCCCACAAGTTAAACAGTTATTGACTTTTTCTGACATCGGCTGAGGCAAGAAAGAGTCCCCAACGGGGTACTTAGCTTTTAGAAGTCTTCGAAGTAGTATTCGGTAGTAGTAATCTCTGGATCTGACCGACCGGCACTTGCGAACAGCTTCTGCTTCGGCGCCACGGCAAGAAAGACTGGGGAAAATGGCGTCGGCTGATGCCTTTATACCCGAAGACCAGCAGAGATGACGTCGGGTGAAGTGCGACATCAGCCGAAGCCGGACCCAGACTTTGGAATCCGGCCGACCGAAGGGCTGCCTGACGACAGGACAACCCAGTTGTTATGACTGCAGATGCATCCATGAAGGACATCTTCAGAGACACTGTTTTTATACAACTTATTGTGTGTGTGCGTGAGTGTGCGTGTGAACAAATATATATGCTAGCATTATGCACAAGCATCGATTTATATCCGGGAGTATGCATGATACACCCATAGTATCAGCAGCAAAACTGTTCAGTGACTAATTATGAGTATGCCAGATTGCTTCTCAATCTGTATTACAAAGCCAGTAGCATACTGCAGTCTTGTGATACTGCTCACAATATGCAAGTTACACACACAGTCACTATTAGTTCAAAACAGCAATCGACAAAATTGTGCATTTTATACGGCAGTAATCAATGGTAAAGTTCTCTCTGTTTAAACATGTATTAAACAGTCACATTTTCATTTGTAATATGAGAATGTGTACAATAATAAAGAAGAAAAAATTGTATTAACTTTCCATTCTTACTGTCATGCAGTATACATTTTTCAAGATTTTCACTCACTCCAGCATTACATAGGTTATTAAACTCCTGCCTACCATTTAACCTCACTCCTGATTATTCTACATATTTTGTTCACACAAAATTCTATTTCTATGAAATGTGTCCATTCCCTTTTTTTAAAGAGCCCCAACCTCCAGCTCTTATTTCCTGTACAATATTCAGTACTTCAATTACAATTGGTTTACTTGTCTTTGTTGACTGGGAGAAGTCCAACTGGGTAAAAGCCATTTTCAGAGGAGTTCACATTTAACTTGCACACTACATACATTTATAAATGCAAGGTAAAAGCATCTGCACATATGAGCTTACTTACAGGATTTTTTAAATATTTCTTACATGAACCTAGCATTTTAACAAAAAAAAAAAATTATCGAATAGAAAAATGACATACAACAGTTAATAATGAAATTACAGCATGACTGCTGCAAGGAAAAGATCAAACTGGGACGTTTTTCAGCTTAATAATTTACAGACAAGTAGTAATGTATCTTAAAAATTGATGAGATATGAAAGGAAAAGTTATGGGAATGAGAATGGTGATAAATGGACAGAGGAGGATTTGTAGTTAGTGGTGAAGTGTGAGAATGAAGAAGTAAGAGTTTAGGAAATAAATGCTACATAAGGAGGAGCAATAAGGTACAAAAGACTGGGAAACAAAGTGGCTGCAAGAGTGGAGAAAAGTAATCTCAGTAAAACTACCCAGATGAGCAAGAAAAGAGCCAGCTTTGCATAAGTGCTGTTTCAGCAAAGTTTTGAAACTACTAAAGTTTTCTACTGGTTTTAACTGTGTGGGGATTTCATCCCAGCGTTTTGACATATTGAGTATGAAGTGTCTCCAGCAGTGATCAATACATTACTGATACACAGTAAAAGTTTACTGCTAGAGTGAATGTCTAGTGGGTGAATAGCACAGTACAGTATTTTGCAATCCTAGGCATTTGGCTGGAGACAATAGGTTGTGGGCAATGACTAGTTGTGAGTATGTCACCTAATTTGGGAGTTCAAGCCAGTTTAACTGTTTTAATGCAAGACAGTGGTGTGGTTTAGGTCTTGACTGTCATTATCTAGCAAGACTTTGGCAGCCAAGGACATTAAACATAAGTAAAGCCAAGGTGAAAGCTAGTGGGAAACTTGATTCAGCAGAGTATGCAAAACTTGTTGCTTATGGTGGTGAAGAGATTCAAACCGATGGCACAGCAGTTCTCACGTGCCATTCTGCTAGGAACAGGTATGACTTGCAGGTTTACGTAGTCAAAAGACACATACAGTTAGTGGCGGGCCTCAAACTGAGTTTGAGAATGGGACTGATTTAATTTATTAAGGAAGTCCACCATACAAATCTAAATAACCATAATAGTTTTACACAGAATATTTTTTGTGAATATGCTGATTTTTTCAAAGATGAGCTTGGCAAACTACCAGTCACATATTCCATGAAGTTAAACCATGAGGTAAGCCCAATTGTTAGACCAGCAGGGAAGGTTCTGGTAGCAATATAGAGAAAAGTAAAAGCAGAACTTCACAAAATGGTGAACTTAGGTGTGATAACTCCAGTAAAAGAACCAAGTGAATAGGTATCCTCCATGGTCGTAGCTCATAAGAAAAGCCCTGATGACATTAGAGTATGTATTGATCCCAGAGATTTAAAATGCTTAAACATCATCTGATGCGCAAAGTATGATCATGATGGAAACATTAGCCACAGAGAATCATAGAAAATGATGGTTACATCACATAGGATCACCCAATACCAACAGTCCAAAAGATAGATGCTAGAAAACCAGTCATAGTGATCGAAGAAAAGACAAAAAGTAGCATTGATCATTGAAATTGCCACACCTAGCGACTATAGTGTCTTGCGTACAGAGACAAAGTCATAAAATACCTGGATATGCAAGCAGAAACGAGAGCCATGTGGAAGAAAGATACCCAGACAGCTCCAATAGTAGGAGCAACTGGTCTTATAAAAATAATTTATAATCATATTTAGATACTTTACCAATTCATGTAACACCATATGAATTGCAGGAGTCGTCATTGCTGGGCACACTGCAGGTACTGCGAACAGCACTTTTAGCCAACATCAAAGAATGAAATAATACTAATTTCATGAACTTTAATCATACTCTGACTTAGGAATGGGGTCCATTCCCGTCATGGTATTAGAAACCCAAAAGACTTGGAGAAATCAAAAAAAAAAAAAAAGTAGCAGCTCTCATGTCAAATGCCACGATTTTTTCAGTCTTCGATGCAAAAAGTTAGTTTTGGCAAATTTTGCTGGCTCACAAATCTTCATCATTATCTACTTTTACTACACCATTTGGAAGGTACAGAGTCTTAAGAATGCCATTTGGGATAAATTCTACCAGTGAAGTATTTCAATATGCAATGGAGCAATTTTTTTCAGGTTATCCATGTGCTTCCATAGAAGACATTACTATAGGGAGCAATGGTGAAGATGAACATGATAGAAACCTCAAGAAAGTTCTGGACTGTGCTCATGAAATCAATTTTAAACTGAATCCTCAGACATGCAAATTCAAGCTGACAGAAGTTACCTATGTGGGACATTTGTTTACCAGTTCAGGCTTACAACCAGATTTGTATAAGCAAATAGCAATTCTTAAGATGTCAGTTCCAGACAATGTCACATCTTTGCAACATTTTCTTGGTATGGTCAACTACTTGGGAAAGTTCATCCCCAGACTTGAGTGACCTTTCAGCACGGTTACACGAGCTGGCACGCAAAAATGTAAACTGGCCCTGGTTGGGCAATCACCAAAGAGCACCTGACATTCTGAAACAGAAAATTGCCAGTCCACTCACACTGACATTATGATGTTCACAAACCAGTAACTCTTTCACGTGATGCTTCCAAGTATGGTCTTGGTGCAGCATGTCTTCAAGAAGGCATACCAGTAGCCTAACCATCCAGAACTTTAAACTGAGATGCAGTATGCTCAGATTGAAAAAACATTTAGCAGTAGTGTTCTCATGATCGAAGGTACAGGATTATATTTATGGCAAACCTGTTCAAATTGAGACTGATCACCAACCTCTAGTGAGAATTCTAAAAAAGCCAATACATACAAGCCCCAGCACACCTGCAACAAATGAGGTTATAATATCAAAGTACAATTTCAATCTTGTTTACACAAAAGGAAAATATTTATACCTTGTAGATGCTTCATCAAGGGCACCCAGACAAACAACAGAACAGCATGAAAAATGAGAAAGCAGCACTTGAAGTCATGCAAGTCAGTAATTTTTTGTCACATCTTGATGAACTCAGAAATCACACAGCCTCAGATCCTATTTTCCAGAAGCTGAAACATTTCATTAGTCAAGGATGGCCAGTGCGACAAAAGTACAGTTTTGTACCTACCATAAATGTAGATGTCCGATAGATATGCAACTGCAGTCATAACATATGGGTTGTCCTGCCTCAGGCAGCCCTCAGTCGGCCGGATTCCAAAGTCTGGGTCCAACGTCGGCTGATGTCGCATTTCTCTCCGACGTCAGAGCGGCTGGAGTATATAAGCATCAGCCGACGCCATCTTCTTCAGTGTTTCTTGCCCCAGATGCCAGGTGCCCTCCAAGGAAGGCTGTAATCAAATTGGAAGTAAAATAGATTTCCAGACAAATAAATAAGCAATAAACAGATGCACCATAACAGAGATCCCCAGCTAAGAGTAACAGGGATAGGAGTGGACCCAATGCATAGAGGGGAAGGAGGGAGGGAAAACCTGACTGCAGTTGCATATCTATCGGACATCTACATTTATGGTAGGTACAAAACTGTACTATGTCCTTCAAGAATGCAACTGCAGTCATAACATATGGGTTGAATACCATAGCTTAGCTGGGGGAGGTGGAAGGTTCTAAGAAAAGGATGGTGTAGCTATCAATCCCTGCAGGACTGCAGAAGCAAAGCCTGCTCTGGATCTGGAATACAGTGGGAGGTTGTAGTGTTTGGAAAATGTATGCACGGAGCTCCATGTAGCAGCTTCTAGAATGTCTTTTGTAGGCACCCCTCTTAAGAATGCTGTTGAGGTGGCTGTAGCTCTGGTGGAGTGTGGTCTGACATTGGCTGGTACACTCTTTCCATGGAAGGAATAACAGAATTTGATGCAATGTCCAATCCATTTTGAAATAGTCTGTTTGGAAATTGCTTTTCCTTGTACTCTAGGGGCGTAGGCTACAAAAAGCTGATCAGACTTCCTACTGGTCTTGGTTCTGTCCAGGTAGTAGCGAAGTTGTCTGTGAATGTCCAAGGTATGCAGCAGTCTTTCCCTTTGTTCTCAGGATTGGGAAAGAAAGTAGGCAGGTGAATGGCTTGATTTAAAGAGACCCTAGATACCACTTTTGGCATAAAGGTAGGGTTGGTTCGTAAGGAGACCCTGTCTCTGTGAAAGATTATGAAAGGTGGTATTGCCATTAGGGCCTGTAGCTCCGAAACCCTTCTTGCTGAGGTAATAGCCAACAGGAAAGCTGTTTTCCATGAGAGAAATTGTAAATCCACAGAAGCTGCTGGCTCAAAGGGAGGTAGAGTCAGTTTTTCTAGGACAAAGTTGAGGTCCCAAGCTGGTACTGGAGCCTTTCTAGGTGGCTTTATATTCTTGATTCCCCTAAGGAATTGCCTTAAAGGATGCGAAAACACAGGTGGGTCAGTGTTATATCTAGCTGAAATAGCTGAAGCATGTATTTTTATGGAAGAATATGATAGTCCATTCTGTAGCATTTCTGCCAAATATTCCAGAATGAGAGGGATGTTCAATAATGATGCATCATGACCCTTGCTGGTATTCCAAATGCTGAATCTCTTCCATTTTGCTGAGTAAACCTTTCTGGTGGATGGTCTTCAGGCTTCTGTTATTATTCTCTGAACTTCCTTGGAAAGGGATAAATTGAGGTTACTCATGGAATCTCCCAAGCTGTTAGCTGCAGCGTCTGAATGTTGGGATGTACTGTCTTGAAGTTGTGTTGAGTCAAAAGTTGAGGCCATTGGGGAAGGGCCCACTTTTTGTTGTGACATATGCTCCGTAGTAGTGGGTACCAGTGCTGTCTTGGCCAGTCTGGAGCAATTAGGATCCCCTTGGGCTTCTCTGCTTTGATCTTTAGTAATACTGTGGTCATCAGTGGCAGAGGTGGAAATGCATAGATGTTTAGGAAGTTCCAGTTGAATGAGAGATCATCTATTTTCCATGCTTGTGGATGGTATGTCCTTGAACAGAACTTTTGTAGATGATGATTGAGGTGGGAGGCAAATAGGTCTACTTCTGGCCTGCCCCATGTCGAGGCGAGTCGTATGAAGATTTCTGGATGCAACCTCCACTTGTGGGGGTCTAGGAAATTCCTGCTTAGGCTGTCCGCCAGCACATTGTCTTTGCCTGGAACAAAATGGGATTGCAACTGTATGTTTAGGCTCAGTGATTTTTCCCAAAGATTCATTGTCAGTCTGCAAAGGGGGTAAGAGTGGGTGCCCCCCTGCTTGTTTATGTACCACATCACAGTGGTGTTGTCTGTCCGTATTTAGCAGGTGGCCTTGCTGAAGCTGTTGTCGAAAGGCCTCGATTGCATGCATTACCGCCAGCATTTCTTTTTGGTTGATATGCAGATGTGTTTCCTTTGGAGACCATTGTCCTTGAATACATCTGCCCTCCATGTGCGCCCCCCATCCAAGGTCTGAGGCGTCTGTGGTCATGGTCTGTGTTATCTGAGGTTTTTTGAATGACATACCTGTGTTTGCCTGGCTTACCGAGGCCCACCATAGAAATTTCTTCTGTAGGCATGGAATGAGCGGTATGGTTGTCTCTAGGTTGTTGCTGTGCTGAGACCATAAGCTTTTTAGGTACCATTGTAGCTTTCTCATGTGTAGTCTTGCTAATGGAACCAGAAGAATGCAGGATGCCATGTAACCCAGGGCCTGTAGGAATCTCCTTGCAGTCATCTGGGTGAGCTTTGCCAAACCTTTGAAATAATGAGTTAACTTCTTTTGCTTGTCCTCTGTCAGGTAAGCCATTTGAGAGGCTGTGTCTAATTTGGCTCATAAGAAGGTTATTTGCTGGGATGGCTGAAGTCTTGACTTTTGGAAGTTGACTGTGTATCCCAGTGCTTGTAGCAATTGTATGACATAATTCAAGTTTTTTGTCAAAATCAGTTTGTTGTCCGCTTGTATGAGGCAGTCGTCCAGGTACGGGTAAATTTGGATCCCCTGGAGCCTGCAATGAGCAATTACTGAAGCCAGGCATTTCGTGAATACTCTGGGTGCAGTAGATAAGCCAAATGGCAATGCTGAGAATTGATAATGCTCTGGCCCTGCAAGAAATCTGAGGTATCTTCTGCAGCTGTGTCTGATAGGGACATGCAGGTATGCCTCCTTGAGGTCCAGAGTAATCAGCCAAGACCCCTTGCCCAGCATGGGAAGGAGTTGCTGTAGAGTCAGCATTTTGAACTTTGGTACTATGAGAAAAGTGTTTAATGTGGACAAATCCAGTATTGGCCTCCATTGAGTTTCTTTTCTTGGAACAAGGAACAGTCTTGAGTAGAACCCCTGGCCTTGTTCTTGTTGCGGAACTTTTTCTATTGCTTTGATCTGAGCAAGCAGAGAAATTTGCTTGATAGCCTCTGCCCTCTGGTTTTGTGGTAGGTTTGGCATGCCTTGTTTTCTTGTTAAAGTATGGAAGTGGAACCTGTAACCTTGGTCTATAATGTCCAAAATCCATTTGTCTTTTGTCAATCTGTGCCAATTGTCTGAAAACAGAGATAATTTTCCGCCCAAAGGAGCTTCTGTTTGCTCCTTGGTAAGTGGAAGTAGAGGAAAGTCATTGAGATTGTCCCTGTGGGGCAGGAGAAACCCCTGCGTCACTTCTTTGGTTTGCTGGTTGCCATTGTCGTCCCCTGTAGGAACCTCTGTGTAGCCCTCTTCCTCGGCCACGCCTGTTTTTACCCCTATGAAATCTTTCAGGATTAGGAAAGGCCCAGTTTTTTGAAGGCCAATTTCTGCTGAATCTGGGAGGCTGAACCTGGAGGAAATCTTTGACTGTCTGAACTGACTTGGCTTTTTCCTCAATGGACTTTAAGACATCTTTAGCATTAGCACCAAAAAGCTTGTTCTTTTCCAAGGGTGCATCCAGAAGTTTTGCCTTAACATGATCTGGTAGAGGTTGTTCTTTTAACCATGCATGTCTGCGAATGACCGCCCCTGTCATAGCTGCCCTACATGAAGCTTCCAATGCATCATATCCACATTGCAGAAAGTGATTGCTAACTTGCTGAGAATTATGTACAGCCTCCTGCAAAGATTTCCTATCTAAAGGTTCAGGAGAGGCCAATGTTTTCTGTAAATCATCTAACAGGAAATCCTAATATTGGAACATATGGAAGAGACAATTGAGAGCTCTCATAGATAAGGTAGTGGAGGTGTAGACCTTCTTTCCCCATCTCTCTAATGACCTAGCTTCCCTGTTGGAAGGTAAGGGATTTTTGGAGGTGGAAGCTGAAACCTCTTTCGGTCCCTGTGAAATTGTTTCTAAATCAACAGCATGGGCCCTAAAGAGATGGGAATGAGTTTCTGTGACCCTATAGTATCTGTCAGGTTTAGCGGGAGCAGGAGGAAGAGAATCAGGGGTAACACTGGAGTCAGAATATAGGTCATCCAAAACATCAAGAACAGGAGGTATAGCTAAGGGCCTGTGTTGGGGCTTTTTAAGGAAGGTCCGAAGGCGCTTTCTGGAATCAGAGTATTCCTGGCCTTGCCATTTAAAATGCTCCCTCATGGAATGCAGAACTTCCCCAAAAGAAATATCCTCAGGAGGGGAGGCCGAGGGGATGGAATCCTCTGCATCCGAGTCCTCATAAGTCTGGAAGGGCTCTTCCTGGCTATCATAATGAACAGAGTCCTCAGAATCTTCATCTGAAGGGACAGGGTCGGAGGGTTCAACCCGGGGCCTCTTATCAGAAGGAGGCTGGGATCCTCTCTCTCGATGGGCCTGGGAACCTCTGATCATGGAAATAAGATCTGCTGCCATAGTCATGATTTGTGTTTCAGGAGTGGGCTGAGGTAAGGCTTTAGCAGTAAGGTGCTTGGTCTTGCTGGCTGCCTTAGCACGTGTGTAGGCCTTGATAGACATGGACATGGGAGGCCTAGCAGCATCGCGTGCAGGAGTGACCTTATCCACAGCAATGGTCTCGGGCATTTCCTCGGATACAGTATCCAGAGGAACAACAGTAACTGGCATCTGTGTGGCCTCTGGTATCGGAGGTATCGGTAATGCGGTGTCTTCGGTTCGGAGCGGTGAAATAACCGCCTCAGAGGGAACTGGGGCACTCACGGTAGGTTTTGGCGAGGTGTCGGAGGAAGACGCGGGCCGAGGATGTCGGTCCCGGTCTTTTCGTTTCTTAGGAGTCTGCGATGTCGGTAGTTCTGACGGCATTGTATAATCGAATTTTTCGCCGAAAAAGTCTTCAGCGAACTCCGCCCGGCGCCTGAGAGTACGTTTATTGAAGCGAGCACAGGCGGCACAGGCCGAGACGTCGTGGTCTGGGCCAAGGCAAGGAAGGCAGTAAGTGTGAAAATCCTTATGAGGTATTTGTTTACCACAAGACAAACAATTATTTACTTTTTCAGTAATTTCTGACATCGGCTGAGGCAAGAAAAGGTCCCCAACGGGGTACTTAGCTTTTTTGATGACTACGGAATCGAAGAATACAGGAGCTGACCGACCGACACTTGCGAACTGCTTCTGCTTCGGGCACCGCGCGGCAAGAAAGACTGAAGAAGATGGCGTCGGCTGATTATTATATACTCCAGCCGCTCTGACGGAGAGAAATGTGACATCAGCCGACGTCGGACCCAGACTTTGGAATCCGGCCGACCGAGGGCTGCCTGAGGCAGGACAACCCATATGTTATGACTGCAGTTGCATTCTTGAAGGACATCCAGTTTACCACTTGGCATACAAAAGTATTTTCCTTAGAGAGACCAACTTATGATGGAAGATGGAATCATCATGAAAGGTCCTAAAGTGGTAATTCCCACAGCTTTAAAAAAAGGAATACATCAACATTTTGCATTGTTGACCCCAGAGTAATGAAACCAAAAAAAGAGACAAGAAGGGGAAAGAAACAGTATTTTGGCCTTCTGTCAAAAGATACAGAGAAGGAAACTCTAGCATATTCTATTTGCAATAGTACTAAATAGCACCAACAAAATAACCACTTCAGCTAAACCAGATTCCTGAACTACCATGGTTGATGGTTGCTTCTGACATTTTCAAATGGAATGGTCATAGTGTTAGACTCAATTAAATTAGTTTGAAATTGAACTTCTTCCCAAAAATGTCCAACACTGTCGTTCCAAAATTGAAGAGACATTTTTCTGTTCATGGTAGTCTGCACAAAGTCATACCAGACAATGGTACACAGTTTACAAGTCAGCAGTTCAAGAAATTTGCTGAGTCTTGGGACTTTTTCCATGTTACTAGCAATCCTGAGCATCTACAGTCCAATGGATTAGCTGAGCGTGCAGTTCAAAATGAAAAATGTTTGTCAGAGAAATCCAAGAGTGATGGTACCAATGTTTTTCTTAACCTACTCCATCTTGGAAACATTCTTCGAGATAACTTGCTTGGTTCACCTGCTCAGAGATTAAGCTCTAGACAGACAACCACCTTGCCAGTCAGTAAACAACCATAGATTACAAATGTAAAGAACAGAGTGGTCAAGACTCAACTTTTGAAAAAAAACGTCAGTCACAAAAGTTGTACTGCAATAAATCTAGCAAACTTCTTAGACCATTAAGACAAGGAGAAATTGTAAGGATGCAAACATCTAAAGGATATGACCAAGTGGGAATTATCAAAAATATTTGTGAAGAACCGAAACCTTGTACTGTACAACTGGAAGGAATGTATTTCAGAAGGAACCAAAGGCATATACTTCCCATCTCCAAACCAGTGACGCAGTAGATTGCCTATGCCAAAGACAATAACACAGCCGGTGATTCTCTTTGCATACTTCTAAGTAGATCCTGGAACTCTCTTCCAGCTGATATTACCTTACTTTCCACCTTAGGTCAATTTAAAACTAGACTCAAACAACATTTGTCACTTAACTGGCTATGTCAATGTATCAAGCCTGGCTAACTCTCTCTAGAATGTGTAAAAATCTGTTAACCAGTTTACTGTGTAATTTAATTTAATCCTGACTTGTGCTCAGGATTAACTGTAACCTGTGGAACTTTGTTTAACTTGCTTACTTATGTAATCTCTGTAAATAGTCTGTTTGTAATATGTAATGCTGGTATTATGTAATGCTGTATCTGTTTACCCTTGGAGCTTTTCTCCCCGGGCCTCCGCTGAAAATGGACATGCATCCAGTCTATCCCGGTCAACAAATGTAAAATAGAAAATAAAATAAAATTTATCAAAGTGACCCTACACTTGTTCTGATTTCAGAGGACAGTATACTTTCCTCCAATAATCCTGATGCAATCCCCAAAGTTCCTATTCAGAAGAATTCCCCAGAGACTGTCCCTGTTTCTATGCCTAGTCAAAGCTTTTACGTGACCAGATGGGGTAGAATTTCCAGACCCAATCTAAAACGCACAGTGACTAGGGCTTCAGTTCTGGTTTGTTGTTAATACTGAAGTGATATCTAACATGTAGCATGTAGATTGTTTTGTTCTCCTACTGCATGTCGAACAAATCAATGAGGGAGGATGTAGATTATGTGTACTGTTCCTAGTCAGCCACTGTAGCTAGATAGTACATGCAAGAACAGTGCTACTTTGTACAGGTCAGTGTAAATGCAGATGCACGTGTGTTTGAAGTTATAAATCAGCTTAAATACATGTTCCAATTACAGTTCATTATGTGTTTATGCACAATAAGTATTTTGAACCCATACACCGCTTTATCGCCTTCTTTTAAAAGCATGAGAGAAGCGACAGTAAGGATTGGGACAGCATATAATGGGTTCCTATTGTATTGTCGACAGCTTAGGTTGTCAAATGCTTATACACAGACATTAAGCATTGAAAGCTTACAATAGCGAATGGCCACATTATCGAATTATTTCCTCTGGAAAGAATTTGCGGGGCTGTTATTGGGGATTTGCCCTTTAGCCAATGTAGAGTGGTCTCGGAGTTGGCATATTGTTAGGGTGGGTGAACCCCCCACACACACACTATGCTTGGGTGCGTTTAAGGATGGCCACTCAAATTCCTTCCCTGAGGAAAGAATTCGATTGTGTGGCAGTTTGCTATTGTAAGCTTTTGACAGCTAGGTGTATGTTTTTGGATTCCACAACCTAAGCTGTATGATACAAACGCCACATAAGAGGGTGGTAGTAGACAGGCATGCTCTAGAGAGAGTTTAGATTCATTTGTGAGGAATTTGTCGTTTCTACAGAGCAGGCCAAGTTTTTGGCTAGTCTTTTTAATGCATTTCTGGATGTGAACCTCGAATTTTAGTTGATTGCCAACAATGACCCCTAACAGTTTACTATGGGGTTCAACCTTGACAGTTGTGTTTAGGGAGGAGACAGTGAAGGTAGACTTGAGGTACTGGATAGATTTAGGGAACAGGAAGAGTTGTTTAGTTTGAGTAGTAGTTGGATGAATGACAGCCATTTTTCAACCAAGTGAAGAGATTCTTGGGTAAGGGCGAGTAGGTGGGGGGGAACTGTCAGGGGTGAAAATTACTGTAGAGTCATCAGCATATAGTATTAAAGAGGAGTGAGGACAGGAAAGATGGAGGTTGTTAGTGAAACTGTTAAATAGGAGTTGATTGCCTTTGGGAACCCCGTTCTGGACTGGAGGGGGAGGGGAAGACTCAGTGTCATCTTAGAAACTGAACTCTGTTGGAGAGGAAGCTATCTACCAACAAAGATCAGAGTTGGAGAAATTAAGGCGAGAGAGTTTGGACAGAAGTAAGTTATGGGAGGCAGTGTCAAAGGCCTTTGAGAGGTCAAGGAATAGACATGAGATTAATTTGTTGGCACGAGATCTAGAGATAATCTATGTAAAAGATATTGGTGCGGGGGATGTACTGTGGTTTGGGCCATGTCGGGTATGGGTTTGGAGATTTTCATGTAGGTGAGCAAGGAACGGTTTATGAATGCATTTTTCAAGAATCTTTGATAGGGGAGATAGAATAGCAATAGGCCTGAAATTAAAGGGGTCAGCGGAGCTTCCTCCTTTATGAAGGGGAACAATAGAGAATTTCTTTCACATATCAGGATCTACGTTTTCTTGGCTCGATCTACTGATTAGTATGGAGATGGGATATGCAACAGTTTTTGCTGCTAGTTTAAGGAAAAGCGGGGGCAAGTTCTCCTTTGTCACAGCTCTCTATGCATGCTACAAATGCAGGCAAAACCCTGACTGAGCAGAATCCTCCTTTCTCTACAAAATATATGTAGGAACAAGGAAAAGATGCGGACTAAATAACTGGTGTCATTCTGGGGTATCCAGTATGTTTCAGCAAGGATCATCCTTGACAGCCCTACTTGCTTTGCAGAGGATGGCCTGCACCAGTGGTTCAATGACTTCTGTTTACTGGGTAAAATCCTTGCTGCTGTCAGTGCCTTTATAGGCAAAAGTCAGTTATGAAAACTGCAATGCAGAAAAAGCATCAATATCAAAATAGAGTCAAATTAATGAGTCTCTTATCAATGCCACAAGTCTAAACATAAAGCTGCCCAACCATCAGGCATTCAGGCAACTGAAAGGCATCAATATACATGCAGTCACTGAAAAAAATATCCAGAAAGCACTCCATACACCCATGTTTAGCACCCATTATGTTTTGGATCCAACAGCAACTTTTGTGACATGTCCGCATCTACCACAGACCATATCACTTCGAGACAGACTCACAAAAACCCACAAATGGGACTGAAAGAACTCTAAATCAGACTAAACAAAATCAACTACCAGTTTATCTCCCATTACAGGACACCTTACACAACCCCAAGTGCTCATGTCAGGTTCCTAAACATTATGAACGAACTCCCTATAAATAACTATTACTCTGGGATACTTTACCTACCTATCAATTGACTGGAATACCTACGTACACCTCCAACACAGGTATGCTCAGAAGTTTTTTTTTTTATCTAATAAATAAAACTTCAGTGGATTAGATTACTAGCCCAACTAGAGGCCAAACCATTCTTGAACTCTTGCACAATTCCACTAGTAACCCCCATTACAGTGAAGTCAGACCATAAGCGAGTAACCTTTCCCCACAAGCTATTAAAACCTCCTGAAACCAATATATTAGAATTTAAAGACTTCCAAGTACACAAATCTCCTGAAATTCTATGAATTAATTTATCACCATAGACATAGCTTTAGCTGACATATTCACAAAGACGTTTTATACCTACATAAATAAATGTGTAGAATTGGCAGTCCCATCTAGATCCAAATGCAATGGGAATTTTAAAAGCAAAAATTACAATAAAATGAAAAACTCAGAGCATACAACAGACCTAAAGACCTCAATGTCAAGAAAAATGTATACAATCTCTAAACTTTAGACTATTAGATCTACTAATATAGCCAGTGAAAGCAGGCTGGTATCTGAAGCCAAAGTCAAGTTACATAACTGTTATTCAGTCAGGTTAGAAAACTAAAACACTCAACCATGTGCAGAAGTCCTACTAAATGGCAAAACCTGTTTCGCATTATATTGGCAATGTCCATCAGGTACAAGTACATTCAGTGCAAATTGTACTCCAGAGAGGATCATCTCTCAGGTTCTCCATCAGGATTAAAAAACATGCAGAAAAAGTGCTGTCCAAGACAAAGTACACTTGCTCCATAGGACCAGATATCATACCTGGCTGTTTCTTAAAAAGTACCAAGTGCTCTTGCAGAGCAGTTAATATGGGACTTCTCCAGGGTACCCAAGTATGCAACAATTTAAAAAGATTTCAAATCTTCACATGGAAGTACCTACACAAGTATTTCTATACACCAGATAAAATCTCTTGAATATATTCCAGAGCTAGGGCATACAGTTGGAGATGTGATTCACAAGAAAAGGGAACTTAGGATCATATTTTTGGGAGTGCAGTAAATTAACAAAATGCAGAGGGCAGCGGGTGGTATGAGCGACAAAAAATATTAGTTTGACAAAAACTATTTCTGCTAAACCCACATTGTGCTCAGGGCCCAGAACAGAAGCAGCAGGAATAAATATCACAAGAAGGGAGAACTGGCTTCCTGCGATCTAGGATTTTTTTTTTTCTTTAACACCTTTATCAATCACATAAGACATGCGCTGTGGCGACCCCTAACCGGGAAAAGACAAAAGAAACAAACAATACATTACAAATGCTTTCTTTCTTTACAACATCTGTCATTCAATCCATTACATAACTTACTCAATTCCTGCCTTCCCTTAAACCTCACTCATTTTCCTGAACATTACCTGGTATGTATTTTCCCCTCAGATTACATTTAATTTATTTTATTATTATTTATTATTTTATTTTACATTTGTTAACCGGGATGGTCCGACTGGATACATGTCCTTTTTCAGCGGAGGCCCGGGGAGAAAAGCTCCAACAGAGTTACATTGATAATTAGGTACAGTAAATGAGCTGAAAGAACTTAACAAAAACATAGGCTATTTACATACAAGTACAAGTCTGCCATTACTATTTCTGAGATTACTACAAATGTAACATTAATAACATATTAGCAAGGATGGTAGGCAGTATAGTGACAGAGTTAGACAGGATACACATTTCTTTATCACAGTATACAAAGTACTTATCCTCTTAGCTAGTTGTTTATGTTTTAGTTAATGGCACAGAGCTAGTCTGGGTTTGTGCAAGGACATAGCCAGTGTGACTTGAAGTGGAGTTTTAGACTATTTTTGAATTGACTTAGAGAAGTTGCAAGCGTGATGTTATTTGGGAGAGAGTTCCATATTTTACCAGTGGTGCTGGCAAATAGCGCGTCACCACCTAGGTTGAGAGATTTAGTTGTTTGGACAAGGAGTCTGTTTGCTGAGCGAAGGCAGCTTAGATTGGAGTAGGGAGTCATTAAGTTTTTTAGTGCTGGGGTATTCTCAGGTTGTTTAAGGATTTTGAAGGCCTCTGAGTTGGGACTGGTGAAGAAGGTGTGGGAATTCTATCCATCCAAGCTTTTTCAGGTTAGTACAGTGGTGTGTTCTGTAGGGTAGGCCTGTAATGAACCTGGCAATGTGATTGTAGCAGGATGAGAGCTTGGCCAGATCAGATTTGTTAAGGTGAGTGAGGACAGGCGAGGCATATAGTAGGGTAGAGAGAAGGTGTGAACGGGCTGTGGCTGCCCTGGCATTCGGGGTAAGGAAGGCTTTAATTCTATATAGGGTCCCAAGTTTCTTGTTCACTGACTTAATGGCTTGGTTGATATGTATATCAAATCTGAGTTTATTGTCAATGTTTACTACTAATAGCTTTGAATAGGTGTCTGGGGAGATGATGGTCCCATTATTGGATTTTATAATGAAGTTTTCAGTCGGAGATCTATTGGTTGGGTAGAAGAGAAGTAACTTGGTTTTGTTTGGATTTAATATCAGGAGATGGTTGGCAAGCCAGTTTTCGACTTTGGTGAAGCTATGTTGGGTGGTAGTTAGTAGATTTGCAAGAGAGGCATTGGAACATATTATAGTCGAGTCATCTGCATATTGAATGCAGGTGGCTTCAGGGATGACTGTTTGGATGTCGTTTATGAAGACTGAAAAGAGGAGAGGTCCTAATATGGAACCTTGAGGTACTCCTATGGTATTTGGTAGTAGGCAGGAGAGCTTGTTTTGCCACATTACTGCTTGTTGTCTCCCAGTGAGGTAAGCTTGAAACCAGTCAAGGGCTGGAGTATCTAGATACAGGGTTTTTAAAGTATATAGAAGTAACTGATGGTTTCCATGCAATCCATACCTCCCTTTAATAAAGATTCCACTTCCAGTTATTTCATCTCTTTTAGAACATTCAACACTTCAATAACAGCTAGTTTAGACTGATTTTCTAACAGCCAATAAAATTAAACTTAAGGCCTTACTATGTCTAGGCACTTCCGATCTTGTGCACCACCTCAACAGAATAATTTCCTTGGTTACAGCCATTTCCTCCTCTAAGAGTTGACAGTACTCCAGGGATTTTTTTTTTTTAACATCTGCCAGCTCATTACACTGCCAAAAAGTATCCTCCCAGTTTCCTTTTTCTTCTCTATTACACCTGTAACATTTGCAATTTAACTATGCTTCCCCTCCTTTTAAAATGTTGTTGTTCTTTTCGGCTTTTCCCGGTTAGGGGTCGCCACAGCGGAACTCCGGTCTGCTAATGATTGGCAGTAGATTTTCACGAACGCTGAGGTGCCAGCTCGATGTCCAACCTTCAACGAAGGCACGCCCATTTACGCACGTCTTTAGAATGCCACCCAACGCAGGGAGGACATGCAGAGTCCACACAGAAGGCACTCCCCGCACTCCAGTTGAGAATCGAATGGGAGAACCTCTTGCTGTGAGTCTTCAAAGATCCTCATCACTATATTTCCTCATAACCTCCACACTCATGCATGAAAACCATCTGTTCCTGGTGACTTCCCCACAGAAAATTACCCACCACGATTTTTTACCTTCTCTTCTCATCCTAAATACCAGCTATTGAGCCTCAAATTCCTCTAACCTTGACACGATTAAGTCTTCCATAAATATTTCCATTTATACTTTTTCTTGAAGTCTGCTTGATACAAATTCTCATAAAACTTCCAAAATATCTTTAAAAGGACCATTTTATCTTGCCATGATTTACTGCACCTCCCAATGCTGCCTGCAGCAAAGTAAGTACTCATTCCTAATTTTACTTTTTTAAATCCTTGTCTGCCCTCATGGGGGCAGACATTGTGATTCCTTTGGAAAGCTAAATCTGTTCCATAATGCACATATTGTAAGAATAAGCAGCCCTACCATTTGTTGTCAGACTAGACTTCCACTCACTTAGAATGGATCATCTGAAAAAAACTGCAAGTTTGAGAGTCTGCAGCTAATGAGTTATCGACTGGTCTGCAGTGACTTTTACAAGTGTTACTCCTACTGATGTACTACACACATTCTCTGAAAGAAGCTTGCAAAAGTCAAATTACTGAGATAAAAAAAAAATTCTCACATCCACGGACTCACCAATGAGTGTACAACCACCTCTGCTTCTAGTAAAATGTTTATTCCACAAAAACGAATGAAAACCACAAATAGTATATACACAAATGGTTGAGCGCTTTCACCTACAAACACAGTGGGCTTCATCAGAACATGTTAGTTAAACTTAATTTGTCTTATATTTAAAATTTGGAGCCAATTGTCAACGGATACATAGCTTGCAAGCATTTATACATTTAAAGCAATACCTGCACAATAATCAGTATTTACTAACTCGTCCGCATCTATCGTATCCGTTAAAGGCACTTCAAAGATGTTTAAAGGAGTGCGTTTCCTCTAACGAAACCCATAACTCCTTCCAAAAGCAAGAATCTAAAAATATGTACACGTTTCTATACACTTTAAAAACACTTTAAAAATGTGGATACCAATACAAGTACCATAAAAATCAATAAAAATCCTATCCTGAACTTATGAGATCAAAAAAAACAAAATTTACACGCAATTTGATGAAAGATGAAGGGAAGACATTAAAAACTTTACAAATGGATATAAACATTAGGGAGATGAAGCCGGAGATAAGGGGGGTGGTGTAGTCATATATGACTGTATTGAATACACCAAAAAGAGTAAGATGTTCTTTATTACTCAGGTAATTATGAATCAATTTCCATCAATGAGATTAACATAGCCTATCAAAGGATAGATTCATACATAGAGGAATTTCACATTGATGGTAGGATTACCAGTGAAACTTACAATTACCTTAGAGTAAAACATCCTAGATTAGCCTCCTTAGTGGGCATACCAAAAGTACATAAAGACACAAAAGACTCCCCTTTTCGGCCTATCATTTCAGGCAGCAAATCAAAAACATTCCCTATGGGAAAACTTATAGACATATGGTTAAAACATATTTATAATAGGATATCTCACATGGTGAAAGATTCATGGGAGTTTCTAAGTACATATCCCACAGATGCACGGAAGGAAGGGTTGATTTTTGTCACTACAGACGTTATCGACCTTTTTTCTTGCATCCCGAAACAAGCAGGGTTAGACGCTTTTTGTAACAGCATTACCAAACATACTAATTCTAGCTGGGACGAGACATGTCTAATCATGGAATGTATGTCTATAGTGCTTGATAACAATTTCATCTATTTTGAGGGTGAGTACTTCAGGCAGACCAGGGGGGTAGCTATGGGAGCAGCTTGCGCTCCCATATTTGCCAACCTGGTCATGCTAGATTGGGAGGACTCCATCTTATTTCCTAGTACATTTTTCCAAGTGCATCAAGCACTACTCAAGATTTTGATGACATATACATATTATGGGATGACAGCAAAGAAAAACTAGATGCATTCCTACAATTTCTTAACAGTAGTGAATTTCTTAAATTCACACATTCCCATAGTATTGAAGGAATAGCTTATCTAGACACATATCCAAAAAGGAAGGTGGCTTCAAGTCCAGTATATACAGAAAAAGCACTTTTTCCAACGATTATTTGGAATATGGCAGTTGTCATCCAGAAAACATGAAATATAACATATTTAAAGGGCAATGCATACGGGCTGCCTGCATGATCTCAGATTTTAACATGATGGTGGAAGAAATTAAATTTATAACAATTACTTCAAGAGAGAGGTTACCCATTGAAAATGATGCAAAATATAGGACAATATGTTATACAAGAATGGGGTACAAAAACCCTTATTAGGATCCGGTTTCGTGAGTAACCAGACTCAATGTGTACAAAATGTTAGGAACAATGACAATGAGACAATTCTTCACCAGAGGTCTTTTATATTACAGTATAGCCCAGCAGCAGGAAATATAGTAAATATAGTAAATATATTAAATACATTTTGGTATTTGATTTCAGGAGATTCCACATTATTGGATATAATGGGTAAAAAAATAAGATTTGTTTACAAAATGTGAAGGAATATTAAAACGCTTGTTGGAACAACATTCAGCAGGAGTGAAGGGTTCTAAGAACGGAAACAAAACACATACCACCAAATGTGGCACATGCAATCAATGTATGTACATATTAGAAAAAGAACAGATGACTATCCAAAATGGACTTAAGACAATAGTCAAATTTAAACATGGAAAATGTAGTATTAAAATGCTCATATATACTTGGCCAAGGGTAGCAAATGTGCAAGTTATTATATAGGTAAGACAGAGAGGTGTTTTAGAAAAAAAAATTATGATTATTTGTATAACATTAGGAAGGAGGACTCCACCAGTGCCTTTTACAGACGTACTGAAAAGGGTAACATGCACAATTTCAAATTTGCCATCTTAGAAACAATCAAAAGGACCCCAGAGGGGGTGACCATAAAGCCCTGTTGAGTTTCAAGGAAGTTTGGTGGCAATTGTATTTGGATGCAGCAACTTCACCAGGCCTTAATGACCACATTCCATGTAAACCTATTTTAGAGATGAAATAATATTTTAAAGATGAAATAATGCTTATGAAATACAAACTGTGTATAGTTTGGTTATAATGATACAGGTGTTAGTAGAAATTACATAAAAATCAATTGCATTTTATATTTAGTATTATAGGTTCATAGGTTGGTACTGGGCTATCTGCCCGAAGGCATATATTAGCCCAGCCCCTTTAGTAGTTCCCTAGAGCCTTGCACTAACAGCTAGTACCCTTGGCCCCTATCTAGTAGTGCTGTTGTGTGATCCCCGGTGTGAACTTTCTGTTACCCATTCACTCATCAAGGTTCCTCTTGAAGAGAGTGATAGTGAGGGGCTCTGTCTTATGTAGATCGGGACCCTGCTTCATAGTAAGGGAAGTCTCTGTGAAGGGAATCTATCCCTCCAGCATGTTCTATACATTATTGTGTTGAGGTTTATATCCCTAGAGCGTGTAGCTCGAGTAGATTTGGTTTTGCTAGGATGGAGCATGTTCAACAATTCTGGGATGGACATGGCTCTGTACGTTAGACAGAGATGCCTCTGAGAAAGCAGTATGCAACAGAGAACAGTCTTAGCTTTTTCAATCATGCTGCATAGGGCAACTGTTTGAGGCCAGTAATCCTCTTGATTAGGTACCTCTGTGGTCTCTCCAGCTGCTGGAGATGTCTAGCTAGGTACATTCCAATTGGTGCATTGCACTCAATAATGGGTCTGATGAGGGAAGAGTAGAGGGGCACCATTACATCCTTAGATCTTGATGCGAACCCTTTCATGATCAGATGGGTCACATAGGATTTTCTAACCACTTTGGCAACATGGTTATCAAAGGAAAGCTGACTATCTACTTGGGTCCCTAGATCTCTTATTTCTTCTTCAGATTTCAGGGGATTACCTCTTATGTTGTAGTTTGCGGGTACTCTGTTTTTTCCAAAAGGGATTACTACGCATTTTTTTTGCATTTAACTTGAGACCATGGCTTTGACACCATGCATCTGTCTCACTTAGGCCCTTCTGGAGGATCTCCATGGCGGCCGGAGACTACTATAAAACCCAGTTTGCAGTCGTCCGCAAACTTAGTCAGCCACAGCCCTTCCGTGCTTGCCTGTACTTCTGAGACGTATATGCCAAACAGGAGGGGCCCCAGGACAGAGCTCTGAGGCACACCACTCGTTACTGGTCTGGATTCGGACATAGATCCCGCTACTCTTACTTTATGGGATCTGTCTGAGAGCCAGTTTGCGATCCATCTTGTGACGTAAGGGTTTATGCCCAGGCGGGTGAGCTTATCAATAATACCTGAATGGGGAATGGTGTCAAATGCTTTATAGCAAGGTCAAGGTAAGCAGTGTGTACCTCCTTTCCCTTATCTATAGCCTGAGTAACTGTCTCAAAGAAATCCACCAGGTTCAGGAGGCAAGATCTGCCCTTGACTAAGCCGAACTGTGTGGGGTCCAGCGACTGGAGGTTCCCAATCTCTCCATTTATGAGTGCCATAATGATTCGCTTCATAGCCTTTTAGATCAGACTGGTCAGGCTTATTGGTCGGTAGTTCCCAAGGTCAGTTGTGGCCCCACCCTTCTGTAGTGGGACCACAGTTGCCGTGCGCCATTCCATGGGCACATATCCTGTGGAGAGGCTGAGACTGAACAGGGCATTAAGATGTGGGGTTAATTCCTTTTGGAGCTCGCGTATGACACAGCCTGGGACACCATCTGGTCCCATGGAGGAAGTGTTTTTAGCTTTAGATAGAGCCTTGTTAACCAACATATCAGTAATAATTGGACTTACACAATCCCCTGGAATAGTAATAGGCCCTGTAGGTGGTTGGGGGGGGGGGATTTGCACTGAACCTGTCAGCCAAGATGTTGGCAATGTCAGAAGGGTCAGTGTATTTTGTTCCATTTTGTACTAGCTCAGAACAGACCTGAGCATTGCCATTTAGGTTTTTGACGTAGCCATAGAAGGCCTTATGGTTATCCTTGGCAACTTTCTTTTCAAAATTAGCTTTAGTTGACTTGATGAGGGCCCTCAATTACTTACTAATGCTGATCAGGGATGATTTTTCTACTTGAGATTTGGCCTTATTTTGTACAAGTCTCCCCTTTTATTGTAAAGTTTGCTTATGGCCAGGGTCCACCAGACTGGTTTCTTCTTGCTTGAGGAAGGAGTCTTGGTTTTATTTGGGATAGCACGGTCCATGCAATCCTGAAGATGCATATAGAGTGCCTTGGTGTAGGATTCCGCATCCTGGATATCATTATCCTTCTGCAAGGGAATAGTGAAGCTTTCCACTTCAGATGCAAGTAGTTTGAAGTTTGCTTTGGAAAGGTTTTTGACTATGGTTTCTTTGACTGGGGGAGGTGGAGAGGTGAGGATTGTCCAGGGTTATCAGTTTGTGGTCAGATCTGACCAATGACGAAGTGATAACGGGTATGGTACAATGAGCGCCCATATTTGTGATGATTAAATCCAACATGTTAATTAACTAACAAAATTAATCCACTATTACATTTATTTTATTTTTATATATTACAGTATATTATTATTTCAGTATTGTAAGAAGTGAACTTAGCACCTATGTTACAGCTTAATCATATATTAAGTTTATCAGATGGGCTTTGGGTACGCAATATGTTTACTCATTATATATTCTTTTTGTGTTTATTAGAATGTTATATGATCTCAATGTAAAATCTGTCAGCTTTATAAGTTCAGGATAGGATTTTTATTGATTTTTATGGTACTTGTATTGGTATCCACATTTTTAAAGTGTTTTTAAAGTGTATAGAAACACGTACATATTTTTAGATTCTTGCTTTTTGGAAGGAGTTATGGGTTTCGTTAGAGGAAACACATTCCTTTAAACATCTTTGAAGTGCCTTTAACAGATACAATAGATGCATGTTCTGATGAAGCCTACTGTGTTGGTGGGTGAAAGCGCACAACAGTTTGTACATATACTATTTGTGGTTTTCATTCGTTTTTGTGGAATAAACATTTTATTAGAAGCAGAGGTGGTCGTACACTCACTGGTGAGTCCGTGGCTGTGAGAATATCGGTCGTTGTCTTTTTTCACATAAAAAAATTCCTATCTATTTAACAACAAGTAAGCGGGAAAGTGCCACTCTCATTTTTACTTCATTACTCCGCATTTTCTGATTAGCCAAGGCGGTGCAGCGGTTAGCGTGGTCGCCTCACAGCAAGAGGTTCTCCCGCTTGATTCCCGGCTGGATCGCTTTGTGTATGGAGTCTGTATATCCTTCCCCGCGGTCGTGTGATGTTTAAAGACATGCAGGTAGGTGCGTGAGTGAATGGATGTGCCTTCTTTGAAGGTTGGGTGTCGGGCTGGCAACACAGCACTGTAGAAATTTCAGGCACAGATTAATTGAAACACCAGTCGTGAGACATCAAAATGGACCTTTATAGTTTGTCCGCCAACAGACTGTTTAAGAACATGCATTGCAATTAGAAAGTGCTCTGAAGAGATCACCCATTCCCACACTCTCATAGCCTCTCTGCAGAGGGATAAAGATAGAGCTCCTCGTGTGTTGATGTACCAGACTACAGACACTGTTGTCAGTGTGAAATGCAATAGTCCCTACAGGGAGAACATCTTGAAATGCGTTATGCCTGCAACGCAAGTAGGATTGTTCTCACCTCTAGAACACCGACATGCAAATTGGTCTCTTGGGGGGACCACATGCCTTGGACCATTCTTCCCAAGAAATGTCCCCCCAACCCAATTGAGAAGCATCCATGGTCACTGGAGCTGTTGAGAGTGGTAGAACAAAGGTCATCCTAGAGGAATATCTGACTGTATACACCAATGCATGTGTCCTTTGCAAACTGGAGTAAGCTCGACTGGAAAGGATAGGGAAGGATAGGGATTGACGTATAATGGACCACTGCACAACTACAGTCCACTGTTGAACACGCATAAAGAAATATGCCAAAGGAAGTAACACAACAGCTACTGCCATAGAACCTAGTGTTTGAAGTACTGCTCTTGATGAAGGAGATCGATGGGAAAGCAGATGATGAACCGGACTTCTGATTGTGGAAATGCATTGAAGAGGTAGTGATGCTACCTGTGTCGTCATATCCAGAAGTGTACCAAATGAACTCCAGGCTCTGGAATGGTGTTAAGTTTGATTTGGCATAGTTTATTGTTATACCCAATGACCTGCAAATAGTCCCTGGTATGCAGATGATGATGCTTGGAGGGGGCAGTCGTATAGATATGGAAAAATCTGAAGTCCTTTTAGTTTCAAGTGAGCTGGCACCACTGCCATACATCTGGTAAACACCCTTGGGGCCATGGTGAATCAAAAGGGCAGGGTTCTGAACTGGTAATGACTGGCTCCCAGCCGAAAGCATGTGTCTTCAGGAGCATCTCTCTATTTTGATAGGATAATCTGCATCCTGAACCTCTATCCAGCACATCCAATCATCCTTATTAGAAAAGGTAGGATGAACTTTTACTTATTATTTTATTTTACATTTATTTACCGGGATAGTCCGACTGGATAAATGTCCATTTTCAGTGGAGGCCCAGGGAGAAAAGCTCCAAAGAGACATTCGACAAACTGTTACATTTTTACAGTTTAAAACACAAAATAAGAGGATTTTTACACATATGTAAACAAACATAAAAACAGATACACAAATTACATTTTTACTCAGATGGAAAATTCTAGACAGTGTTTTTAAGAATGACATGGTACTGAATGCCTAGTAGGCTAACCTGATAGTAGATCCAAGGAGATCATAGGATTTATAAGTTAAGAAACAAAGTGTAGGCAGTAGTCCTCCATGTGCACAAGTTATGGTTAGAGTTGGCCTAGTTTAGAAGAAGGACATAGCCATCGTTTTTTAAAGTACTGAATCAGATTTTTCTTGAATTGAGGTAGAGAGAGTTCAGATGCAAGATTAGCAGGAAGAGAATTCCAAGTTTTGCCAACAGAGTTAGCAAACAGAGATTTACCGGCTGTGTTGTTGGATTTGAGTGTTTGAACTAGTAGTCTTTCAGATGAACAAAGTGTGATAGGGTTACTGTAGGGGGTGATGAGGTTTTTAAGTACAGGTGTATTATCTGGCTGGTACAGGACCTTGTGTGCAACTATTAGTTGGTTAATCTGAAGTAGGTTAGGCAGTTCAAGCCATCCTAGTAAATTTAGGTTATGACAGTGATGACTTCTGTAGGCTGCACTGGTAGCAAATCTAGCAAAGTAATTGTAGACTTGTACCATGACAATTCGGAACTTTGATTTCTTCAAGTACTGGTTCAAATTGCTTAGATCCAAAAAATGGGTCAGAGGTCCCCTGTTTTCCTGGGCACTAAAAAGAAGAGTGAATAAGCTCTGAATACTACTTGGTCTGGTGGGACCTTTTGGACAACTCTTTCTAACAGCCTTTGGATTTCTTGTGCTGCTGCAGTCATTTGACTGGGTGGAACATCAGGAAGCTTCTCTCTTTTGGAGAGAGGGAGGAGGAAAACTGGTATGAAATAACCTCTGAATATTATTCCTGGCACCCATGAATTTTATGTTATATTTGCCAAGGCATTTGGGTGCATGGACAATCATCCCCTGACTGCCACCAGAGGTGGACAGTCAGGCAGAAAGTACAGTTGTGTACACCTACCATAAATGTAGATGTTCGAGTGTCTTCACTGTTGCAGTCATAACTGTAGGGTGATCCTGCCGGCAGGCAGCCCGAGGTCGGCCAGAATTCCAAAGTCTGGGTCCGGCGTCTGCTGCACCAGCCAGTACCCTGACGTCAGAGTGTAAAGGTATAAAGCTGGCAGCAGATGCCATCTTCTCCAGCCTTTCTTGCCCCAGATGTCAGAAGTCCCCAAAAACCCAAAAGGTGTCCAAAGAGGAACACAAATACACCACAAAAGAAGTGGAAGGGTAAACAAAGCAAATAGAGGGGACTGGAGGGAGGGAAACACCGACTGCAACAGTGAAGACACTCGAACATCTACATTTATGGTAGGTGTACACAACTGTACTATGTTCTTCGTGTTTCACTGTTGCAGTCATAACTGTAGGGTAGAATCCCAAAGCTGTGAAAGAGGGAGGAGGTTATGCAGAAGAAGGAGCAGCTAGAAGACCCTGCAAAACAGCAGAGGCAAAGCCTGCCCTAGACTTAGAATACAAAGGGAGATTATAGTGCTTGGAAAAAGTATGCACTGATCTCCAAGTGGCTGCTTCCAAAATGTCCTTGGTAGGAACTCCTCTGAGGAAAGCTGCTGAAGTGGCAGCTGCCCTAGTAGAATGACTTCTAACAGTACCTGGAATCTGTTTCCCATAATGAGAGTAATTAGAAGTTATGTACTCACCATAACGTTCCATCTGAGTAGGTGACTTCATTCGGATGCAACCTGTGGGTATCGGATCCGACCTCGGATCCGAGCCGGCAATTCAAAAGCTTAGGCTCCGAGCTCCTAGCTCCTCCCTCTTACCCATAACCCCTTGCCAAGCCCTGACTGACCTCAGATTGAGTTTGCCTCAAAATACTGACAACAGTACACTAAAACAGCATAATACTCGCTCTATAAAGGTCAGGGGGATGGAGGGGGGGATGGTTGCATCCGAATGAAGTCACCTACTCAGATGGAACGTTATGGTTAGTACATAACTTCTAAATCTGAAGTAGGCAGACTTCATTCGTCTGCAACCTGTGGGACAGAGTCCCTAGCTACCTGAATCTTGGGCGGCCGTCATGGAAGGATGTTCCGGAGCACCGCTGAGCCAAAGGATGCTCTTCCTCTAGAAACAACATCCACCTTATAATGAGAAATAAAAGTATGAGGCGAGGCCCAAGTAGCTGCAGCAGATATCATCCAATGATACACGGGACTTAAAGGCGGCTGACGTGGAATCTGCCCTAGTAGAATGAGCCGTAACCCTCTGAGGAGCAGGTCTACCTGAAGTGTCATATGCCTGCAGAATACAATTAGCGATCCACTTAGATAATGTGACTTTAGATACTGCTTTACCCAGAGCAAATTTAGCAAAGGAGACGAACAGCTGATCTGATTTCCTGTGACCAGCTGTTCTGTGAATATAAAAACGTAATTGTCTATGAACATCCAAGGAATGCAATTTGTATTCTCCTTTGTTTGAGTACTTGGGAAAAAACACAGGTAAATTAATCGACTGGTTAATATTGGATTCAGAAGAGACCTTCGGAAGAAAAGATGGATTGGTCCTGAGGCACACCCTATCAGGGAAGAAAGAAAGGTAAGGCGGCTTGACGCATAGAGCCTGAAGCTCAGACACTCTTCTGGCTGAAGTGATAGCTACCAGGAAGGCAGTCTTCCAGGAAAGGTACTTTAAATCAGCAGAAGCTGCAGGCTCGAAGGGAGGAGCAGTAAGGGCCTGCAGAACTAAAGACAAGTCCCAAGGTGGTACAACCTCCTTGACTGGAGGCCTCAACAAAAAAACTCCTTTGATAAATGTTTTGCATAACTTCGCCGTCATAAGGGGAGCTGTGTCATGACCAATGTGATAATGCGAGATAGCTGCCAATTGTACCTTAATCGTGGAAGAACTAGCCCCTTGATGAAAGAGGTCTGTTAGAAAATCCAGCACCGCTGACATAGGTGCCGAGAAAGGATCCAATGTTCTCTGTACTGCCCAAATAGAGAATCTCTTCCATTTACTCCGATAAACCTGCCTGGTGGAAGGTTTATGAGCTGCCACTAAAATGGCCTTAACCGGTGATATCAACAACAAAAATAGAGATTTTTAAAACTTTTTCTGTCAAAAATTCTTATCTTATCTTCAACAACGCTAGGAGCTCTAGAATCCCGTAGCTACTTGAAAAGCGGCAAACGAAATCTGAGGTCAGTCAGGGCTTGGCAAGGGGTTATGGGTAAGAGGGAGGAGCTAGGAGCTCGGAGCCTAAGCTTTTGAATTGCCGGCTCGGATCCGAGGTCGGATCCGATACCCACAGGTTGCAGACGAATGAAGTCTGCCTACTTCAGATCATAGGTTCATAGGTTTATACTAGGCTATCTGCCCTAAGGCATTTATAAGCCTAGCCCAAATTTTTGTGGCTTACGCCACCCCTTATATGAAAAAATACTGTGCCCATTAGTTTGTTGTGCCTCTGTCCAGCAGTGACACAGAGATGATTCCCGGGGTAAACCTAAGATCTCCCATCCACAGGTCTAGATTTCTAACAAAACCTTATTCCATGAGCAATCCATTTGGAAATAGTTTGTTTGTTTAGAAATAGCCTTACCTAGAGAACTGGAGGCATAAGAAATAAGCAATTGCTCAGACTTTCTGAAATCTTTAGTTTTGTCCAGGTAAAATCGTAATTGCCTGTGTACGTCCAATGAATGTAAGATCCTTTCCCCTGTGTACGTCCAATGAATGTAAGATCCTTTCCCCTTTATTTTGAGGATTTGGAAAGAAGGTAGGAAAGTGAATAGTCTGATTAAAAGCCACTTTAGAAATCACCTTAGGCATAAAAGTAGGATTGGTCCTCAAGGAAACTCTGTCTTGGTGGAAGATAATATATGGTTCCACAGCCATGAGAGCTTGCAACTCTGAGACCCTTCTAGCAGAAGTCAATGCCAATAAGATAGCTGTCTTCCAGGATACAAACTTAATGTCCGAAGCCGCAGCAGGCTCAAAAGGAGGCAAAGTAAGTTTCTCCAAAACATAATTAAGATCAAAGGCAGGAACAGGAGGAGTTCTGGGAGATCTTAAATTTTTAGCTCCTCTCAAAAATGGTCTCACAAGCTGGTGAGAAAAGATGGGAGAATCCATGTTATAATGAGCCGAGATAGCAGAAGCATGAATTTTTATGGAGGAAAAGGAAAGGCCTTTAAGTAAAAGGTCTGAGAGGTAAAGTAAAATGGAGGAAATGTTAGGTAAAAGAGGATCAGAACCTCGAGCCTGCATCCAAATACAAAATCTTTTCCATTTTCCAGCATAAGATTTTCTAGTGCTAGGCCGCCTAGCTTCCAAAAGAACATCCATAACTTGTTTAGGAAGAGAAGAAGGGGTCAAAGGCCCTTGTAAAGCCAAGCTGCTAGGCATAGAGTCTTGATTTGACCCTGATGCTGGGACAGAAGAGAAGGGAAGGGATCAGAGGAAGAATCCAAGGAGGTTCCAAGAATAGGTGTTTTAGAGTTGGATACCAAAACTGTTGAGGCCAATTTGGTGCTATCAAAATGATAATCTTGGGTTTGTCCTGTTTTATTTTCAGTAACACTCAAGGCAAAAGAGGAAGAGGAGGGAAGGCATATCCCGAAAGATTCCTCCAGCTGAATGACAGGGCATCCACTTTCCAAGCTGTTTTGTGGAAGGACCTGGTGCAAAAGAGAGGCAGCTGATGATGGAGATGGGATGCAAACAGATCTATCTGAGGACAACCCCAAACTGCAGTTATCCTGCTGAATAAGTTGGGGTCTGGCATCCATTCGTGAGGATCCGAAAGATTTCTGCTTAAGCTGTCTGCTAAAAGATTCTGTTTTCCTGGAATGAATTGAGCCTGAAGATGTAGATTCAGATTTAGAGCTGTGTCCCATAAATTCATGGCTAGTCTGCAAAGGGGGTAAAGAGTGAGAGCCCCCCTGCTTGTTTATGTACCACATGACCCTGGTGTTGTCTGTACGAATCAGAAGAGGCCCTGGTTTCAAAAGGTTCTTGAAGGCTAGAAGAGCATTTTGGACTGCCAACATTTCTTTCAAGTTGATGTGCCAGTGAAGATGCTTCTTTGTCCAAGAGCCCTGCTGGCAAATGTCTAGAAAATGTGCTCCCCAAGCATAATCCGAAGCGTCCGTGGTTATGATCTGAGAAGGATGCGGCAGACGAAAGGGATTCCCTTAGTTTAAAGCACAAGCCCTGGACCACCAAAGGAACTCCTTTTGGAGGCAGGGAATCAGAGGAATCATTGTGTCCAGACTGTGGTAATGCTGTGACCATACACTCTTCAGGTACCATTGAAGTTTTCTCATATGAAGCCTTGCATTTGTAATCAACAGGATGCAGGAAGCCATGTAGCCCAATGCCTGCAGGAATTTCCTTGCAGTGAGCTGAGTTAAAGTTGCCAAGGTTTTGAAGATTGAAGCCAGCTGTAATTGTTTTTCTGGAGTGAGGAAGGCCCTTTGTAAGCTTGTGTCTAGAAGAGCTCCCAAAAAGATCATTTTCTGAGAAGGGATCAGCTGTGACTGTATTGTGTTCACTGAGAATCCCAGTAATAGGAGAAGACATTGAACGAAATCCAGGTGTTGAAGTAAGAGGTCCTTGCTGTCTGCCTGAATAAGGCAGTCGTCCAAATAGGGGTAAATTTGAATCCCCTGGAGTCTGCAATAAGCTACTACTGGAGCCAGGCACTTGGTAAAGACTCTGGGCGCAGTAGATAAACCAAAGGGCAGTACAGAGAATTGAAAGTGCCTCGAACCTGCCTTGAATCTGAGGAATTTCCTGCGTTCCTGCCTGATGGGAATGTGTAAGTAGGCTTCCCTTCAGGTCCAATGTCACCATCCAAGCGTCCTGGGAGAGCATTGGGATAAGTTGTTGCAGAGTAAGCATCTTGAATTTTGGAATTTCCAAAAAGGTGTTTAATACTGAAAGGTCCAGAATAGGTCTCCATGTACTTTGTTTTCTTGGGACCAGAAATAGTCTTGAGTAAAAACCCTTTTCCCATCTCTGAAAGTGGAACAGGTTCTATGGCTCTCATGGCCAATAGAGCGTCCACTTGATTTAAGGCCTCTGACCATTGATGTTTTGGCAGATCTGGCCAACCGATAGTCCTTGGCAGAGTAAGAAAGTGGAATTTGTAGCCTCTTAAAATCACGTCCAACACCCATTTGTCTTGGGTAATATGAGTCCAATTCTTGTAAAAGAGAGAAAGTTTTCCTCCGAGAGGGGCTTCCAGGCAAGGAGGTCCTGTAGCCCAACAGAGAGCGTCATTGGGTTTGCTTCCTTTGAGAGTGGGATCTGTCTTCTCCCCTTCTAGGTGAAGAAGCAGTCCATTGTCTGGACCTGTAAGAGGCCTGAGCCTGACCTCGACCTCTGGAGCGTCTATATCTTCCCCTTTGAGGCCTGTCAGACGTGGGAAAGGACCAATTTTTGGAGGGCCAATTCCTGGTAAATCTAGGAGGCTGAACTTGTAAGAAATCTTTAACAGTCTGCATAGATTTAGCTTTATCCTCCATCTTTTTTATAACTTCCTCAGCTTTGGATCCACACAAAACATCATGCTGAACAGGGGCATCCAATAATTTAGCCTTAATTTGTTCAGGTAAGTTCTGCTCTCGAAGCATGTCTCCTGATAACAGAACCAGAGGCTGCGGCCCTACAAGAAGCCTCCAAAGCATCAAAACCACAATGTAAACCATGTTTGTTGACTTGTTCAGTTGCATGCAATACATCCTGTAATTCTTTGTCCTCTGCACATGCAGGAAAAGACAGTTTTTGTTTTAAAACTGGGGAATTGCTGATACTTAAACATATGAAACTGGCAATTTAAAGCTCTAATAGAAAGAGTAGCAGAAGTATACACCTTCTTGCCCCATCTGTCCAAGGCACGGGAATCCTTATCAGAGGGAATAGGATTTTTAGCTGAAGCGGCCTTAGCAGCCTTGGAACCCTGAGAAATATAGTTTCAGGATCTGCAGTAGGGTTCTTGAACAGAAATAGATGGGAATCAGGGACTCTGTAAAAATCTATCCGGCTTAGGAGGAACAGGCGGAAAAGAATCAGAAAAAGTCATTTTTTGTTTAAATAATTTGTTTAACTGTTGTAGGCTACACACTAAAGTATGATCACCTTTTCTGATCGTTTGTAGTCGTTTAAAGCTATTTTAAGTGTTTTTTTTTTTTTTACTGTTTTTCCCTTATCTTTTCAATAAAGCAAAAAAAAAACAAAAAATTCCTTGTTTCCCCGCCTTTCTAATCTAGTATGGTCCAGTTTTCAGACTAGTGCTGAATTCAGAGCTGTGTTACAAGTTTCTGAGTTGCCCATACATTACTTGGATAGAAGGAAGTTTCTCTGTTCACCTGCGAGAAAGGGTAGCTTTGAGCAGCCTATCTTGTCCCTGGAGGAGTGGTTCCAACCCAGAAGTTATTAGTTTATTGGCCATTTTGGGCTAATTTCTCTCGCTTTCATTTCCCTGCTACAAAAATGCGTTTGCACGGTTTTGTGTGCCAGGCAGTGCCGGTTAGCTAGGGTTAAATTATTCCCAGCTCCACTAAGTCTCCTCTTCAGTTTTTCCCATGAAACTAGTCTAACTCTCAATCTAAGCACTCAAAAAGCATCCTACAGCCCAGCACGTGCTCAAACCTAACAGCAAGCACCAATATACCCTGACACTTGATTGCCCAGCAGGGCAAGGCTCTTTATTCATCCCTCACCAACCAAGCGACTAAGCAGCTCACCCTACTATTCAGGCATGGCCAAATGGCAATTTCAGGTATGCTCTCCAGTCCAGCTGGTGAATCTGGGTATCTTGAGGCAATGTTACAACTGCTTCATGTACACAGACAACCCTCTCCTACCACAAAACATTTAACATATGCGAGAGATGCAATTATACAGCCAAACTGGAGGTTAAGCTGTCTCCACCCAAGTCTGGAACAGACAGTCAAGAGGAGAAGGTTAACATCTGCACCACACCTCCAGCCATACACAGACCTACTAAACCAGCACTGGCAAAAAATACACAAATATGCAAAATCATGCTCGGAGGCTCTAAATAAAAACCTGCAAAAGCAGAGACCTCCAAAGCAGACACCCAAACAACCTGCACCTCTAGTCACAAACCAGACAACACACAAAATCAGTGTCACACAATCACAGCCCTTCAGGCAAAATAACATACCTAACACACTAGTAACAGGTGACTCTATAGTCAGGCACACTGACGTCCCACTTACTAGGCTGGAGAAGCAGAAGGATACTGTTAGCTGCCTGTCGGGAGCCAGAATCCGCCACATAACACAAGCACTCCGGTCACTCCAGAACAAGTACAAATATGACTGTCATTGTACATGTTGATGTGAATGACTCAAGACATACCTCCCTAGACTACATGAGACATTGAAGAGCTCTCTATCATGTAGCCCAGGCTGGAATGACCCTGACCCAGAGTAGCATCCTGCCCTCACCAAGAATGATACCTCAGTATAATGAAAAAATTATCAGTTTCAACAACTGGCTAAGCTTCTGGTGTCATTCAAAGGGGATCCAGTGTCTGTCAGCCTGGGACGACATGCTCGACAAGCCGTGTTGCTTCTCAAGACAGACTGCTTGCACCTGTCACCCCCTAGGCTTTCGAATACTGGCCAAGGATCTTGCTGCCCCCATTGGGCGTTTTTTAGGCAAGGCTCAAAAGTCAAACCCACCTCCGCAAATAGCACAATTAATAAAAAACTGAGGGTTATGCTACTCAACGCCAAGAGTTTAAATCTCAAAATGCACGTGCTCAAAGCACTCCTCAGTATGGAGAAAGTCATTTGTGCAGTAACTGAAACCTGGTTCAAAGCTCCAGAGAGCACCCCAGCACTACCAGGCTACAATTCGTACCACACGTTACGGCCACAGAACACGGACCGAAACACAAAAGGAAAGGGTGCATCCGTATTCATCAAGGATGCCTACACCTCCAGGATTGTGGCGCAGCATGATGCATCTGAGATCATCCATGTGCAACCAACATCGGGTAAATCTGCAATGCAAATTGTGGCCTGCTACAGATCACCCTCCATGACCCGGGACCACCACTCCACCTTTCTGGAGACAGTGGAAAAAGTACAGTTTTGTACCTACCATAAATGTAGATGTCCGATAGGCATGCATCTGCAGTCCTTACAAATGGGTTGTCCTGTCGTCAGGCAGCCCTTCGGTCGGCCGGATTCCAAAGTCTGGGTCTGGCCTCGGCTGGTGTCGCACTTCACCCGACGTCATAGCTGCAGTTCTTCGGGTATAAAGGCATCAGCCGACGCCATTTTCTGCAGCGTTTCTTGCCCCAGATGCCAGGTGCCCTCTAGGAAGGCTAAATTTGGATAAATGCAAATGGTTCCAAATAGTAGAGAGCAAACAAAAATAAGCATGTATGTACATATATACAAACAAATACACCATAATAGATTCCCCCAGCTAGCTACAAGATGGGCAAATACCCTAGGAGTACCACAGAGGGGAAGGAGGGTGGGTAATCCTGACTGCAGATGCATGCCTATCGGACATCTACATTTATGGTAGGTACAAAACTGTACTATGTCCTTCAAGGATGCATCTGCAGTCCTTACAAATGGGTAGAATACCATAGCCAAACTGGGGGAGGAGGAGAAATAAGATTATGGTGTAGTTAAGATCCCTTGCAAAACAGCAGTGGCAAAACCTGCTCGGGATCTGGAGTATAAAGGTAGATTATAATGCTTGGCAAATGTATGCACGGAGCTCCAAGTAGCAGCCTCTAAAATGTCTTTGGTAGCCACTCCTCGTAGGAAAGCTGTGGTAGTGGCTGTTGCCCTTATAGAGTGAGGCCTGATGTTTTCTGGAGTTTTCTTCCCATGGTAGGAGTAACAAAATCTAATGCAATTTCCTATCCACTTAGAGATTGTCTGTTTTGAAATTGCTTTTCCTTCCATTCCCGATGAATATGCTACCAGTAGTTGGTCAGTTTTTCTATTGCCCTTGGTCCTGTCCAGGTAGTAGCGTAGTTGTCTATGCACATCCAAGGTATGCAACAGTCTTTCCCCCCTGTTCTGTGGGTTGGGGAAGAATGTAGGTAGATGGATAGCTTGATTTAAAGATACCCTGGAGACCACCTTTGGCATAAAAGTAGGATTTGTTCTCATGGATACTCTATCTTGATGGAAGATCAGGAAGGGCTGTACTGCCATTAATGCCTGTAGCTCAGATACCCTTCTTGCTGAAGTGATTGCAAGCAGGAAAGCAGTTTTCCATGATAAGTATTGTAAGTCTGCTGTTGCTGCTGGTTCAAAAGGGGGGAAGTGTCAATTTTTCTAGCACAAAGTTCAAGTCCCACGCTGGCAATGGTGGCTTCCTAGGTGGTTTTACATTTTTAATTCCTCTCAGAAACTGCCTGAGCAGAGGATGTGAGAAGACTGGAGGATCCAAATTGTATTCTGCTGAAATAGCTGATGCATGAATCTTAATGGAAGAATAGGACAGGCCGTTGTGGAAGAGCTCTGCCAAGTATTCCAGGATGTTGGCTATGTTTACCAGTGACACATTTTCTCCCTTTGCAGCACTCCAAATGTGATATCTTTTCCATTTCGCTGAATAATTTTTTCTTGTTGAGGGTCTGCGAGCCTCCAAGATAATGTCTTTAACCCTTTGGGATAAATTTGGGTTATTTGGTCTTATGCAATGTTCCAGGCAGTCATCTGCAGTGTTTTCAGGTTTGGATGCAGGGTGTTGTAGTTGTTCTGTGTTAACAGTAAGGGAACTAGAGGTAGAGTCCATATTTGTTCCCGAGACATGCTCCTCAGTAATGGGTACCAATGTTGCCTTGGCCAGTCTGGAGCTATCAGGATGATCCTTGGATGGTCCTCTTTGATTTTCAATAGCACCTTGTGCATCAAAGGAAGTGGTGGGAATGCATATGCTGTCAGGTTTTTCCAACTGAAAGATAGGGAGTCCACTTTCCAAGCTAGTGGGTGGTACGTCCTTGTGCAGAATTTCTTCAGTTGGTGATTGCGTGGGGATGCAAATAAGTCTATCTCTGGTAGTCCCCACTTTCTTGTAATGGTTTTGAAGATGTCCAGATGCAGCATCCATTTGTGGGCATCCGTGGTAGTTCTGCTTAGTATGTCTGCTAGAATGTTTTCTTTTCCTGGCACAAAAGTTGCTTGTAATTGAATGTTGAAGCTCAGGGCCACATTCCAGAGGTCCTTTGCCATCCGGCATAGAGGGTACGAATGTGTGACTCCCTGTTTGTTGATGTACCACATAACTGTGGTGTTGTCTGTCCTTATCAGCAGTTGACCTTGTCGAAGAAATGGTCTGAATGTCTGAATTGCCAGTTTTACTGCCAGCATCTCCTTTTGATTTATGTGTAGGTGCAGCTGGTCTTGAGTCCATAAGCCTTGTATGCACTTGTCCAGCATGTGTGCCCCCCAACCGAGGTCTGAGGCGTCCGTTGTGATTGTCTGGCTTGGTTGAGTGCTGTGGAAGGGCAGACCCTTGTTTGATTGACAGGCCTGAGCCCACCATTGGAATTCTTGCTTCAGGCATGGGATTATTGGAATTTGAGTTTCTAGGCTGTGCTTGTGCTGAGACCATAAATTCCTTAGGTACCACTGTAACTTCCTCATATGCAGTCTGGCATGTGGAACCAATATTATGCAGGATGCCATGAAACCCAAGGCTTGTAGGACTTTTCTTGCTGTTAGCTGGTTTTGTTTTGTTAATGCCAAGAAGTAGAGAGGGAGTTGCTCCTGTTTTTCTACTGTTAGGAATGCCATTTGTTTTGATGTGTCCAGCTCTGCATACAAAAAGGTTATCCTTTGGGATGGTATCAGCCTTGACTTTTTTTACATTGACTGTGTATCCCAGGGCTTGCAGTAGATAAATGACCCTTTTCAAGTCTTCTGTTAACTTGTTTTTGTTGTCCGCTTGTAACAGGCAGTCGTCCAGGTAAGGGTAGATTTGGATTCCTTGAAGCCTGCAATGAGCAATTACTGATGCCAGGCATTTCGTGAACACTCTGGGCGCAGTAGATAAGCCAAAGGGCAATGCTGAGAATTGATAATGCTCTGATCCTGCAAGAAATCTGAGGTATCTTCTGCAATTTGGTCATATGGGGACGTGCAGGTATGCCTCCTTGAGATCTAGAGTTACCAGCCAAGACTCCTTGCCCAACATGGGAAGAAGCTGCTGTAGGGTTAGCATTTTGAATTTTGGGACAATGAGAAAAGTGTTTAAAGCGGACAGGTCGAGAATAGGTCTCCATTGGTTTTCTTTTCTTGGTACCAGGAAGAGTCTGGAGTAAAATCCCTGTCCTTGCTCCATAGATGGTACCTTTTCTACAGCTCTCATCCTTAGTAAGTGAGTTATTTGTTTTAGAGCTTCTGCCTTTTGATTTGGAGGTAGGTTTGGCATTCCTCTCTTCCTTGGTAGAGTATGGAAGTGAAACCTGTAACCTTGGTCTATTGTCTGCAAAATCCACTTGTCTCCTGTGATGTAATGCCAGTTTACTGAAAATAAGGCTAGCTTCCCGCCTAAGGGTGCTTCTAGTTGTTCCCTGGTAGGCGGTGCCAGAGCCAAGTCACTGTGATTGCCCTGTAATAGTGGTGGTGGCTGTATCTGTGGCTGCACCTCGCTGGTTGTTAGCCTGCCACTGACGTCCCCTGTAGGCACCTCTGGATTGACCTCTGCCTCGAGCGCCTATTCCTGCCTCTCTGAGCTCTGGAGGTGTCTGGAAAGGACCAATTCTTGGAGGGCCAATTCCTGCTAAACCTTGGAGGTTGGACCTGTAAGAAATCTTTGACTGTCTGGACAGATTTTGCCTTCTCTTCCATCTTCTTCAGCACCTGTTGTGCAGGAGAGCCAAACAAATTGATCTTGTCCATGGGAGCATCTAGTAGCTTTGATTTGACATGGTCTGGTAAGGCCTGCTCTTTTAACCATGCATGTCTTCTGATCACTGTGCCAGTCATGGTTGATCTAAAGGAAGCTTCCAGTGCATCATAGCCGCATTTTAAGGAATGATTACTGACCTGCTGTATATTCTGTACCATTTCCTGAATAGATTTTTTGTCTAATGGTTCATCCGAGGACAGCTGTTTAGTTAACTGGTCTAACAAATTCTTGATACTGGATCATATGGAATTGACAGTTCAAGGCCCTAGCTGAAAGAGTAGCAGAAGTGTAAACTTTTTTACCCCATCTCTCTAAGGACCTGGATTCCCTTTCAGAGGGGAGGGGGTTCTTTGCAGAGGTAGCTGCTACAGCCTTAGGACCCTGGGAGATAGTTTCGGGATCTGCAAAAGGAGCCTTATACAAGTGATGATGTGTGTCCGGGACCCTGTAGTACCTATCGGGCTTAGCAGGGGCTGGAGGTAGAGTATCAGGAGCAGTACAAGCATCATTAAATGCATCATCCACAACAGAGAGGACTGGAGGGATGGCTAAAGGCCTATGCTGTGGTAAATGCAGAAAGGTTCTAAGCCTTTTTCTGGAGTCTGAAAAATCCTGGCCCTGCCACTGAAATTGTTCCCTCATAGCATGCAAGGTTTCCCCAAAGGAAAATTCCTCAGGCGGAGAGGCAGAAGGAATGGACTCTTCAGCATCAGAGTCTTCATAAGGGGAGAAAGGGCCCTCTGGAGGGTTTGTATCATCTGAATCATCAGAGGAGTCATCTGTAGAAACTGGCTCAGGGGGCTCTGCTCGAGGCCTCTTCTCTGGAGGAGGGTGAGAGGCCCTGTCTGGGTGAGGTTGGGATCCCCGGATCAAAGAAATGAGATCCTGTGCTAGACTAAGCATTTGTGTAGTTGAGCTAGGCCTGTGAGAGGGGGTCTTAGCAGGCACAAATTTGGTAGATTTAGCTGCTTTAGCCCTGGCAAAGGCCTTAATCGACATTGTTGCAGGTGGCCTAGCAGCTCCACGTGCAGGGGTTGAAATATCCAAGGGTAAAGTATCAGATAATTCCTGGGAACCTGCAGGAGGTGGAATTTCAGAAGCCGATTCCACCAGGTTGGATGAGGCCTCGGCTGGAGGTAAGTTTTCGGCTGAAGGAAGAACCGCGTGCTCAGTTTCAGCCGAAACAGAGACACTCGCGGTTGGCTTAACCGCGGTTTCGGCCAAAACCGCGGACCGCGAGTGTCGGTCCTTTTCCTTGCGCTTTTTAGATATTTGCGTAGTCGGAGGATCCGACGGCATAATAAGCGAAATCGGGCGAAAAACTCCTCAGCAAATTCAGACCGACGTCTAAGCGTCCGTCGGTTAAAAGAAGCACAGGCTAGACAAGCTGCTACGTCGTGGTCTGGGCCTAAACAAGGTAAGCAGTAGCAGTGGAAATCTTTATGAGGTATTTGTTTCCCACAAGTTAAACAGTTATTCACTTTTTCTGACATCAGCCGAGGCAAGAAAGAGTCCCCAACGGGGTACTTAGCTTTTTAGAAGTCTTCGGTAGTAGAAGAAGTATTCGGTAGTAGCAATCTCTGGTTCTGACCGACCGGCACTTGCGAACAGCTTCTGCTTCGGGCGCCACGCGGCAAGAAAGACTGAGGAAAATGGCGTCGGCTGATGCCTTTATACCCGAAGAACTGCAGCTATGACGTCGGGTGAAGTGCGACACCAGCCGAAGCCAGACCCAGACTTTGGAATCCGGCCGACCGAAGGGCTGCCTGACGACAGGACAACCCATTTGTAAGGACTGCAGATGCATCCTTGAAGGACATCATGAAGGCCCTACCGAACACCCTGATATTGGGCGATTTCAATTACCCTACCATTAACTGGGAAAACTACTCGAGTACAAACTCCCAGGTCCAGCGCTTCCTGGAATTCATCAACTCAAATGCCCTGGATCAGCTGGTAAACTCCCCTACCAGAGATGAAAACATACTGGACCTGGTCATCACAAACATAGGCGACAGGTGTTCCACACAGGAGGTCAACCAGTCACTGGTTAGATCAGACTATAAACTAACAACTCTGGATGTCCACACCCCACCACCACCCCCAACTAAGGAAACCACAGTAAAAAAAACCTTTCTAAAGCAAACTCTGCCTTACTTAAGACAGAGGCGGTAAGTTTCACAGCCCCCACACTAAAATATAACACTGCCCAAGATGCAGAAACCTTTACAAATGCACTCTATGAGCACCTACATCATCTCTAGCAAAATCAAGACTCACTCCTCTAACAGAAGGAAACCAGTCTGGTGGACCCCTGCCATAAACAGGCTATACAATAGCAGGAGGAAACTAGTTCAGCAAAAAAGCAAATTCCAAGAAGACGCATCCCTGATCAGTATCAGTAAGAAACAAAGGTCCCTCATAAAATCATCCAAGGCTAACTTCAAAAGAAAAATAGCCAAGGATTCAAAAGACAACCACAAAGCCTTCTTTAGCTATGTTAAGAATCTAAGTGGCAACTCACAGATATGCACTGAACTAGTGCAAAATAGCACAAAATATACTGAACCTACTGACATTGCCAACATCCTGTTCAACCTCAGCCTCTCCACAAACTATGTGCCCATAGAATGGCGCACAGCAACAGTTATTCCACTCCACAAAGGAGGGGCCACAACTGACCCTGGTAACTATCACCCCATAAGCCTGACTAGCCTGGTCTGCAGGGCTATGGAGCGCATCATCATGGAACTCATTAACAAAGACATTGGGAACCTCCAAACACTTGACCCACCCAGTTCAGCTTTGTTAAGGGCAGATCATGCCTACTAAACCTGGCTGACTGAGACAGTCACCAAGGCAATAGACTAGGGAAAGCTTGTTCACACAGCCTACCTTGACCTCGCTAAGGCTTTCGACAACATTCCCCACTCCGGTATTACAGAAAAACTCTTCAGCGTGAACATAAACCCCTACGTCACGAGATGGGTTGCCAACTGGCTTACAGACAGAACTCGCGATAAGAATGGAGGGCTCCACGTCCAACTCTAAACCAGTCACAAGTGATGTCCTGCAAGGCTCGGTCCTGGGACCCCTACTGTTCGGCATAGACTTCTCAGAAGTACAGGCAAATACAGGACAACTATGGCTAACCATATTCGCTGATGACTGCAAACTGGGAGCCATAATTGACTCTATGGCTGACATGGACATCCTCCAAAAGGGCCTTACTGAAACCGACACCTGGTGTCAAAGTCATGGCCTTAAACTAAATGCCAAAAAATGCATAGTCATCCTGCTTGGGGGAAAAACAAAACACCCACGAATTACCACATAGGTGGCAGCCCCCTTAATACAGAAGAGGTAATAAGAGATCTGGGGACCCAGGTAGATGGTAATCTCGCCTTTGACAATCACATTGCCAAAGTAGTTAGGAAATCCTTCTATGTGGCCCATCTAATTACTAAAGGGTTCGCATCTAGAAATAAAGAGGTTATAGTGCCCCTCTACTCATCACTTTTCAGACCCATCATAGAGTACAATACCCCATTTGGAATGTACCTCACGACACTTCCAACAGCTGAAGAGACCACAAAAGTACCTCACCAAGAGGATTACTGGCCTCAAACATATGTCCTATGCAGCCAGACTGAAAAAACTCCGGCTGTAATCAGTGGCATATCGCTTACTCAGAGGTGATCTCTGCCCGACTTACAAAGCCTTGTCCAACTCAGAATTGATGGACATGCTCCACCTAAAGAAATCCAAGTCACTGCGAGCCACGTGCTCTACTGAGCTAAACCTTGCCACAACAATAAATAGAACATGCCGGAGGGATAGATTCCTGTCCCAGAGACTCCCCATGCTTTGAAACAAAATTCCAAACTATATTAGGCAGAGCCCCACATTAACACTCCAAGAGAAACCTTGATGAGTGGATGGGTAACAGAAAATACACCCCTGGGATCACTTCATTGGCTCTGCTTGACAGAGGATCAGTTGATTAATCACACTCTGGCTAGGCTTATAAACGCCCTCGGGCAAATAGCCTAGTACCTACCTATGACCCTACGAGGTGGATCCAAAGTCTGGAATATATGTGGCAGAGTCCTATCCAAACCCATACGTTGAGGAAGAATGAACAGGACCAACATCAGATCTGAATCATGCATTTTTGATAATACAAATTTTCATAAATTTCTTCAGAAATCGACCCTCTTTGTTATACTTCCCCTACTAGGTCCCCTGATGCAGCCTCACTATTGCAAATAAAGTTCCAGTCCCCAACTAGAAATTAATATTTCCTATTGAAAACCGATCTCTCAAAAATTTCTTAAAGCTCCACAATGAAAGTTTTCAGTACAATGAAAATACATGCTAATGCAATTCTCCTCCCTTGGCAATAGCCCCTTAGTTCCACATATCTACCATTATTGGGTTTTCTTCCTCCTCTCACTATTTGAGCTTCTCTAGCAATCAGTGCTATTACTCCCCTTTCCCCTGATATTCTGCTGAATCAATCCTGAAATCCTCTCTCCATTCAATTCACGTGCTCATTTCCTTCAAAAATGTGTTTCCAGTACTGCTGTGTGTACAGTGCATTTCTTAGCACAACTCAATACTCTCCTTTTTTGTCAAAACCTGTAAGCCCATTTACATTCCAAGATAATATGGACTGAACAGCCACCATGATAAAAAGCTACTGTTCCTGCCTATTATACATGGCCTATTTTTTTTAATGTGTACTTCCAACTTTTGTCTTATGTGCACACTATTTGGCAGGGTGATCTGTTCTACGGTTTCTTCTCATCTCCACTGGAACCTATGTCATATTTTTCAATACATTTTGCTTTAATGAAAACCTTCAAACAAAGTAACTAAATACATTTTTAGAACTCTAACCCTAATTAATTTAAAACCACACACACAGATATGTATATTAAGTTTACTTCCAGATAGGAACAACGGTTTCAAACCAGCAACTGCACCCACAGGCATTACTCTGAAGTGCATGTTACTGCGTCTGTTCCTACTTTCACCAATTGTTGTCTATTCCCTTATCGTCTCTATTCTCCTATCAGATGTGAAAACATTAAACACTAAGAAAAAAATGTTCTAGCTGCTTATAAGTAAATCTAAATTGTGTACTGCTCTATTAAATGCATTACAGTATTAAGGCTGCTGACGAGGCTCAAGTGAAAAAGTGTCTGATGTTTTGGTTAACTGCTTATGTTTGTCACTGTACTTTTAAATTGTGCATTCCCTCAGCGCAAAAAAAGTTCAGGACTCTGTAGATTAATTCTTTGCACCTACCAGTGTTTTGCCTCAGTGTACTACTAATCAGAGATCAGAAAAAAAATCCAAAAACTTTGCAGATGCTTTGAAAGAATGTTTGTAAATGTAACTCAGAACACAATGTACAGAATTCACCTGGTCAACTTTCTCCAACCACAGACTACTACTCTCCCAATGAAAGAATATGTTACTAAGAAAAATAAGCCAATACCTTTGCAGATGCAAGAAAAGCACAGTTGTCCAGGAACCTACCATAACAGTACATCTACTACTGATCACTACTGCAGTATTTCAGATGGATTTTCACCACTGATGTCTAACCAGGGTACCAAAGCTTAAACCTTCACTGCAGCATACATCTGAAGTATGACCTCTGATTGCAATCTTAGGGATATATTAGCGGATGCACGAGTGTAAAATCTCAGACTATCTCAAGCCAGCAGCCTGAAGATATCAGAGTGATAAGTAGTCAGCTAGGAGGGGCAAAGTAAGAGAGGAGATGGCCCCCTCAGTCCCTGAGTCTGTCAGATGGGAGAGAAGGGAGAGGACTAACAAAGGAGGAAGGAGGGTGGGAAGAATACTGCAACAGTGATCAGTAGGACATTTACTGTAATGGTTAAGTTCTTACATAACTGTACTACGTCCTGAATTAAATCACAGCTGCAGTATACCAAACAGTTGGGTGATTCACAAAGCTTAAGAGAACAGTAGTAAGGATGGTAGAGAATGGTGAAAATTGGTGACTGGGTTGGCAGGGATGGAAATCCAGAAAGCACAGACCTAGCAAAGGCAGTCCTGGACCTTGAAAAAGCATCTATTCTGTAGTGTGTAGTGAAGGTCTGTACAGTCGGGTGGCATCTTCTAGGACTGTCCTGGAATCCTACCCTTTGTACACAAGGCCCCAGGAAGAGGCCACTGCTCTGGCAGTGTGCTCATGGAAGGTAACACAAAGATTTGACATGCAGAGAGTATCAAGAAAAACTTACAAATCCAGCTAGCAATGATTTGTTTAGATATTTGCTGGCCTATTTTTGAGTCCACGGAAGACAAACAGCTTGTCTGACATATAATTAGACTTAGTTTTTTCCAAATAAAAAATTATTGGCTGTCTGTGCACATCTAGGGAATGTAAAGAGTCTTTTACCCCTGTCCCGAGTGTCTGGAAGGAAAGTGGGCAGATCAATGGCCTGGTTGAGAAATCTACTTTACCTCTTTAGGCATGAAGGGGGGGTTAACCCCCAGGGACACAGTGTCCTTGTGAAAAATAAGAAAAGGTGGGACAGCCATGAGTGCCTGTAGTTCTGAGACTTGCCTAGCAGGACAGAGCCAGCAACAAAATAGTATTCTAGGTGTAGAATTTGATAATAGAAGCAGCTGGCTCAAAAGGAGGAAGAGTGAGTTTATCTAGGACAAAGTTCTGGTCCTAATGTGGAGGTGGGAGTTTTAATTATAGTACCCTTTTAAGAAATTGTCTGACATCAAGCCTGAAGATAACGGGGGGATGAGGGAAAGGCAAGCTGAAATGGCTGAAAGATGGGCTTTAATAAAGGAATTTGCCCGACTGCTTTTCATGAGCTCGCACAGGATAACACTAGAGAAACCTCAAATTTTGTAGGGGCTGGTTTGTTTCCATGATACCATATAGAAACCTTTCTTCCATTTTGCAATGTAAGATTTTCCTGTGGTAGGTTCTCTTTGCTTCCTGAAGAATCAAAATCAAGTCCTCTTAAAACTGGTGTCTGGAAGAAGGGATCATCTTATCGTCCATAGACTTAGGATGAAAGATGAAAGGTCGGGTGAAGTAGTGACCTCTTCTGTTGTGTAAAGTCCACTTTGTGGGGTAGTGTGCAGTGACTACCCCTGGCCAAGTGATAGAGAAGTAGTAATCAATGCTGACTTGACCAAAAGGGAGTCAGCAGTAATTTATTTCTTCTTCTTTTTGAATCTTTAGTAAAATTTCTGGTAGTAGAGAAATGGAGGGAAGGGAGACATCTCTGTCCACTGAAAAGAAAGTTGATCTGTCCTCCATGCCAGGGGGCAAGCAGTCCTGTGCAAAAGAGGGGGAAACTGTTTGTTGCTCTCTGAAGCAAATAAATCTGTGGTGTACCCTACCCTGTGGATTACGTCTAGGACAACCTGTTTATTGAGAGTCCATTTCTGGAAAGCTTCTATGGACCTGCTTAGTGAGTCAAACAAAACATGTTTGCAGGACAGGCATGTGTCTCAAAAATTACCCTTTCTCTGGAACAAACACCCTATTTCGTGTGAGGTAGAGCTCTTCCCCAAGCCTTTTCAAATGCAATTTGAACCTACAGATGGGAAATTGCAAATTCACCCCCGGCTTGTCACCAGTCTCTCTTATGGACAGAGGCAGTTGTTGATGGCCAAATACATAAGCATATACCAAAGTTGCTCTAGACTATGGGCAATGATAAATGGGAAAATTGGGACATGAATGGATAGACTTGAAAAGATATGCAGAGAAAGGGTGATGGGGAAGGCAGGGTTAGAAGGAAAGTAGAAAGCTAAAGGCACTTTAGATATTAAATTTAGAACTAAATTTAATTTAAGTTTTAGTTTAAATTAAAATTTTTTAAATTTAGAATTTAGGTAGATTAGATTTGTTTTCTGTTTGAACTGCGGTGGTGGTGCTGCGGCAGCGTTGTCGCCTCACAGTTAGACGTTGCCCATTCGATTCTCAGTTAGAGCATCTTCTGTATGGCGATATGCGTAAATGGGCGTTCCTTCGTTGAAGGTTGTGTGTTAGGCCCGGCAAGCCAGCACGTAAAAATCTACTGCCAATCATTAGCGTACCAGAGTTCTGCTGTGGCGACCCTAACCGGGAAAAGCCGAAAGACACAAAGATTTGTTTTCCGTTTCCTCGGTCATCAAGTAAATGTATCATAATGCAATTCTGATGAAAAAAGGTATGGTTAAATGTTCTACACAGATGTTCTCATTACATAATGGTATTACATAAATAGAGTAATTCCTCTCTCCAAAATACTTCAGATTTAAATGAACTTGATTCCTGCCAGAACTCCATTTCACTGTACTTTTTTTTCTATACAGTACAGTCTACCGCACCAATCTGCAGCATGAGTGGGGCCAACCATGCTTAAAAGGCAAAATAAAGCTTATGTTTTACCTTTACAGAATGCTTACTTCAAGGTTGTTCAATATCAAAATTATTTTTTTCATAAAGAGAAGATTAATCTTCAGTGCTAACAGAAATATAACTTCTAAATCTTGAAAAGTAACAGGGCTTTTAAGAGAAAGGTGCAAATTTGTTACTGATACTGCAAAGGCCATTTGGTGTATCCTAAAGATGATCTCCCTGAAATAAATGTTTCAAGTCTGCAAATAAAATGCAGAGCAGTGTACCATTAACTTCAGCAACAAAATGAAACTACAAATTTATGGCAGTTATAGCTGACACATTTATATTTTTCCGACGGAAAAATCTCTGGTATGGAAGCATCCCCAGAACATACTGACCTCACCAATTAACATGTGTACTTAATACAGAGTGTCTTATTTACACAAGCTGGAGACCACATACTGTTTATCATTTCCACTGAAAGCCTGTTCCAAATATCATCCATTTCAGTTAAGTAATACAGCCTCACATTTCCTTATTAGGCAGTCTCTACTTTCATGACACGACCCTCAGTTTTTCTGCATTTTTTTTTAAATCTCAAAGCGTTCTCCTTAAAGTGTACATAGGTCAGCATACCAACTAATTTCCCGTAGTACATTTTTCATCTCCACTTCTCTTCAAAAGTGTAGATAGCAAGGACAGAAAAGGTCCTCACTACAGAACATCTGATGACAGAGACAAAGGTGTCACTACTATATCTTCCATATGGTCAGTCACCAGAAATGGAAAAGTAGACAAAAGTTAAATAGTATTAGCAAGAGTACAGTTTTCAATGATACCTACCCCCAGAACTAACATCTCCCAATGATTCCACACTTGCTCTTGTCTCATTTGCATAAAACTAACAGGTTATCTAACAAATACAACAATATGGCATAGTCTCGAACATCTTGCAGAAGACAGTACAGTTGTGTATACTTACCATAAATGTAGATGTTAGAGTGCATTCACTGTTGCAGTCATTATACTTGGGTTATCCTGCCGGCAGGCTACCCTCAGTCGGCCTGAATTCCAAAGTCTAGGTCCAGCGTCGGTTGCTATTGCCTCTTCCCTGACGCCAGTGCGCCAGGGGTATAAAAGATGCAGCCGACCCCATTTTCTTCAGTTTTTCTTGCCCCAGATGTCAGGTGCCCCCAAAAGGGAAGGCTAAAAATATGCCAATAAAACATGCATGTACCAAAATATATTATACCTTCATCTACAAGCAAATGCACCACATAGGTTGTATAGATTAGAGAAGTGCAGTTAAGTTCCAGCAAAAAGAGATTAGGGATGGTGGGTGGGTAAACTGGACTGCAACAGTGAATACACTCGAACATCTACATTTATGGTAAGTGTACACAAGTGTACTATGTTCTCCGTATTTCACTGTTGCAGTCATTACACTTGGGTTGAATCCCAAAGCTATGGTTGGGAGGCTGGAGCTAAATAGCATTAGGAGCAGCTATGAGGCCCTGCAGAACTGCAGTGGCAAAGCCTGCCCTGTATTTAGAGTAGAGTGGTAAATGATAGTGCTTTGTAAAGGTGTGCACTGAACTCCAGGTAGCAGCCTCTAAAATGTCTTTGGTTGGTACTCCCCTGAGGAAGGCTGCTGAAGTGGCTGCTGCTCTGGTTGAATGTGGCCTAATGCCCTTAGGCACTGGCTTGCCATGTTGCGAATAGCAGAAACGAATGCAGTGGCCTATCCACTTTGAAATAAGTCTGCTTTGAAATAGCCTTTCCTTCTGATCCTGCAGCATATGCCACTAGTAGTTGCGCAGTCTTTCTGAAAGCTTTGGTTCTGTTCAAGTAGAAGCGTAGCTGTCTGTGTATGCCCAAAGAGTGCAGAATTCTCTCCCCCTTATTCTGTGGGTTTGGATAAAAAAGTAGGCAGATGAATAGTTTGGTTAAGCACCACACTAGACACTACCTTAGACATAAATGTCGGGTTTGTCCTCAGAGAAACCCTGTCTGGATAAAAAAATGATAAAAGGTTCCACAGCCATGAGTGCCTGTAGCTTTGAGACTCGCCTTGCAGAGGTTATTGCTAGGAGCAGAGCTGTTTTCCAAGATAAAAATTTTACATCATCTATAGCGGCTGGCTCAAAGGGGGGCAGAGTGAGTTTTTCCAAAACATAATTGAGGTCCCACGCAGGTATCGGTGATCTCCTTGGAGGCCTTAAGTTTTTGGCTCCTCTGAGGTATTGCCTTAAAGGATGAGAAAAGATTGGTGGCTCTGTATTGTAATGAGCCAAAATGGCAGAGGCATGAATTTTAATTGATGAAAAGGATAGGCCTTTGTCCAGCATCTCAGTTAAGTATTGCAAAATCTGAGGAATATTTGGTACTGCTGTGTCAATTCATTGTGCCTGATTCCAGGCACAGAATCTCTTCCATTTTCCAGCATAAGATTTTCTCTACTAGGCCTCCTGGCCTCCAAAATGACATCCACCACCGCTTTAGTGAGAGGTGTGTTTTTGTAGGACTGCATTATCCACCATGCTGCCAGATTTAAAGTCTTGAGTTGGCTGTGCAGGATCTGATTGTTTTGTTGGGACAGTGAGGTATCTGAGGTATGGTCCAGGCTGGGCATTGAGACAAGTTCCTTAGGATTGGATACCAGTACTGGCGGGGCCAGTCTGCGGCAATCAGCATTATTTTTGGCTTCTCTTGTCTGACCTTTAGGTGTACCTTGGGGAGGAGAGGCAGTGGAGGAAAGGCATATACTGTTAAGTTTTTCCAGCTGAAAGATAGGGCATTCACTTTCCATGCTTGTCTGTGATAAGTCCTTGTGCAGAATCTTTTTAGTTGGCAGTTGGGAGGAGAGGCAAATAGGTCTATGTCCAGGCATCTCCATTTCCTTGTTATCATGTTGAAGACTTGTGGGTCCAATTTCCACTCGTGGGGATCCATGAGGTTTCTGCTTAGTTCGTCTGCCAGAGTATTTATCTTTCCTGGCAGGAATTGTGCCTGCAGATGTACTTGGTAAGTCAATGCTGTGTCCCACAAAGTCATAGCAAGTCTGCAGAGGGGGTAAGAATGAGTGCCTCCCTGCTTGTTTATATACCACATGACCGTGGTATTGCCCGTCTTTATCAGTAGTTGTCCCGGATGAAGTAGGTCCTTGAGGGCTGTCAGGGCATTCTGAACAGCTAGCATCTCTTTTTGATTGATATGTAGATGCATTTGGTGGCGGACCATGTGCTTTCAATACATCTTCCTGCCATTTGTGCCCCCCAGGCATAATCTGATGCATCCGTTGTCAATGTTTGTCTGGCGGGGGTAAGGTGAATGGCTGTCCCTTGCTCTGGTGACAGGCCTTCGCCCACCATCGAAACTCCTGTTGCAGGCAGGGAATGAGAGTAATTATTGTTTCCAGGCTGTGGCAATGCTTAGTCCAAACACTTTTTAGGTACCATTGAAGTTTCCTCATATGCAGTCTTGCATATGGAATTAGCAGAATGCAGGATGCCATAAAGCCCAAAGCCTGCAGAATTTTTCTTGCAGATAACTGGGCCTTTGTTGCTAACAGTTTGAAATAGGAAGTCAGTTGCCTTTGTCTGGCGTGAGATAAGCCATCTGGGCAGTTGTATTTAAGCTTGCACCCAGGAATATTATCTCTTGAGAGGGTACTAGTTTTGATTTCTGTTCACTGACTGTGTACCCTAGGCATAGTAGTAATCTTTTTACAAACGCCAGATGCTGTAGTAGAATGTCCTTGTTCTCTGCTTGTATGAGGCAGTCGTCCAAGTAAGGATATATTTGTATTCCTCTTTGTCTGCAGAATGCAATTACTGGTGCCAGGCACTTTGTGTAGACCCTGGGCACAGTAGATAAGCCAAAGGGCAGTGCAGAGAATTGGTAGTGCATTGAGCCAGCTTTGAATCGGAGGTATCTTCTGCATGTTTGTCTGAATGGGACATGCAGGTATGCCTCTTTTAGGTCTAAAGTCACAAGCCAAGCCTCCTTGCCCAGCATGGGCAGAAGCTGCTGTAGGGGCAACATTTTGAATTTTGGTATATCCAGATATGTTTAGAACAGATAAGTCCAGTATTGGTCTCCAGGCTTTGTCCTTTCTGGGTACAAAGAACAGTCGAATAAAAACCTTGTCCCTGCTCTTGTTCTGGTACTTGTTGAATGGCCCTCATGTCCATGAGGGATGAGACTTGTTTTTGTGCCTCTGCCCATTGTTTTTTTTGGTAGGTCTGGCCAACCGTTTGCCCTTGGCAGGGTATGAAAGTGAAACCTGTAGCCCTGTGACACTATGTCCAAGACCCATTTGTCCTGGGTTATGTGCCAATTTTGAGAAAAAAATGCTAGTTTTCCCCCTAAAGGTGCTGCCAGAAGATAAGTGCTTGGTGCAGGCAAGGGGACGTCATTGTGACCGTTTCCTGTAAGGCTGTGATTTGTCTTCTACATTTTTGGAGGTAGAAGCACTCCATTGTTTAGACCTGCATGAACCTTGGGGCTGGGATCTGCCTCTTGGGCGTCTGTATCTGCCCCTTTGTGGTCTGTCTGACACTGGAAAGGACCAATTCTTTTTAGGCCAGTGTCTGCTAAATCTCGGGAGGCTGTACCTGTAAGAAATCCTTGACTGTTTGCATAGATTTAGATTTGTCCTCCATTTTCTTTAACACCTCTTCTGCTTTAACACCAAACAAAGTATCATGCTGTAATGGAGCATCTAATAATTTTGCTTTAACATGATCTGGTAGATTTTGTTCCTTTAACCAAGCATGCCTCCTAATGGCAGAACCCGTGACAGCGGCCCTGCAGGAGGCCTCCAAAGAATCAAAACCACATTGCAAAGTATGCTTTCCAACTTGTTCAGCTGCATGCAATAAAATCCTGCATTTCTTTGTTTTCTGTACCTTCAGAATTTAACATTTTCTGTTTAAGCAGTGACATAATATTATTGCTGATATTTGAGCATATGAAACTGACAATTTAAAGCCCTTATAGCCAAGGCAGCAGAGGTGTAAATCTTCTTTCCCCATCTGTCTAATGCCCTAGAATCCCTGTCGGAGGGGGTAGAAATTTTTGCAGTGGATGCCTTGACCCCTTTGGGACCCTGAGAAATAGTTTCTGGGTCAGCAGCAGGGTTTTTGAAAAGGAATTTATGAGAGTCAGGCACCCTGTAGTACCTGTCCGGTTTAACAGGAGCTGGAGGTAAGGAGTCAGGGGTCAGACTGAACTCTGAAAATACATAATCTACAATGTCTAATACAGGCGGAATAGCTAGGAGCCTGTGTTGTGGGAGTAAAAGGAAGTCTCTAAGCTTTTTCTTAGATTCAGAATAATCTTGGCTGTCCCGGTGGAAATGTTCCCTCATGGTATGCAATGTTTCCCCAAAAGAGTAATCCTCAGGAGGAGAGGCTGAAGGGATAGATTCTTCAGCATCAGAATCCTCATAGGGAGGAAGAGAGTATTCCTGATCAGAAGAAGAATCAGAAGAAATGGAAACCTGATCTGAAGATTCATATTCTGTCTCTTGCCTAGGCCTCTTATCAGGAGGGGGATGGGAACCCCTGATAAAGGTAATTAAGTATTCGGACATTTTAAGCATCTGATTTTTGGGCATGGAGGCCTGACCATGAGGCTGTTGTACTGGTTTCTCTCTCTTTAAAGATGCTTTAGTCTTTGTCTTTGCAGCTGGAGTCGCTTTAATGTACAATTGAGTAGGTCTGAAAACACCCTCAGAAGCAGATGCCTGCTCAGCGGCTCCAGATCCATCTGAGGGAATAGTTTCCGAAGGTCCAACACCTTGAGCTTCCAGTGGCCTAGGCGACTCCACGTGGGAGTCTGTAGCGGCCTGCGGGTCCAAAGTAGCGGGCATCAGGGGCTGCGAAAGCGCCTGAGAGCCGGTGAACCAGCGACTGGCTTAGAAAAAGCCTAGTCGGTTTTAGACTTCTGATGCCTGTCCTTTTCTTTTTCTTTGCATTTCTTGTGAATTGCAGTAGTCTGTTGGCTATCCGGCAGCATCGTGTAATTAAATCTTTTGCCAAAATAGTGAAATGCAAAATCGTACCAGCGCTTTATAGTGCGCTGGTTAAATCTAGCACAAAACCAACAAGCAACATTGTGGTCAGGGCCTAGGCAAGGAATACAGTAAGAATGAAAATCCTTATGAGGCATTTGCTTCCCACAAGAAATACAATTATTAACTTTTTCTGGCATCGGTCTGGAGCAAGAAAAACGTTTTCCCCAACAGGGTACTTAGCTTTTAATGAAGACTTGGGATCTAAAATTCGAACACGAAAATCTCAGGAGTCGGCCGACTGGCACTTGCAAACTGCTTCTGCTTCGGGCACCGCGCGGCAAGAAAGACTGAAGAAAATGGCGTCGGCTGCATCTTTTATACCCTGGTGCACTGACGTCAGGGAAGAGGCGACAGCAACCGACGCTGGACCTAGACTTTGGAATTCAGGCCGACTGAGGGTAGCCTGCCAGTAGGATAACCCAAGTGTAATGACTGCAACAGTGAAACACGAAGAACATCTTTGTGATCATGCTTTCCATTCTGCCAGCATCTCTCACATCCTGAAAACTAAGTGCTATTCAACTGTATGCGCAAACTCAGAAAACATATCAATTCAGCTGTAAATGCTTTCAATACAGTACTCAAAGCACATGGCATACAAAGAAATATCTAAACTATATGGATATTAGAAAAAAATGTAATTGATGCTTCCATTGGTAAAAGTTGTGAATTTCTTAAAGCTTATGCACAGTCAGAACCTGTATGAAATGCATCTATGTAAATCATCCAACCGACTGAACAGCTTGAACATGACCAGGAAAACTAAAATGAGGCAAAGAAAGACAGGAAACATGACCCACTAGGCTACAATGAAATGAGATACAGTTCAAAACAAAAACTCTCAAGTTAGGATTTGAAAAAAGGTCGTCAAGATCTAGTAATCATGCAGTGACCTCACCTCTACTCAAGGAAGGTTATGCAATAAACAGTAACTACATAAAAGTCATTATGTACAGTGGATATAAAAAGTCTACACACCCCTGTTAAAATGCCAGGTTTTTGCGATATAAAAAAGGAGACCACAATAAATAATTTCAAAACTTTTCTCACCTTTAATGTGACCTATAACCTGTACAATTCAATTGAAAAACAAATCTGTTAGGGGGAAAAATATAAAAAATAAAAAAATGTACAATAAGCTGGTTGCATATGATAGACTCCTACCCAAGATGACAGTGCTGTAATTAAATCAAAAGGTGCTTCAACAAAATATTACCTCCAGGGTGTGCACACTTATGCAACCAACTTATTGTGTTTATTTTTTTTATTTTTAATATTTTTGTTTTTCAATTGAATTATACAGATTTATAGGTCACATTAAAGGTGGAAAAAGTTTTAAAATTATTTATTGTGGTCTTTACATCACAAAAACCTGGCATTTTAACAGGGGTGTGTACACTTATATCCACTGTACCATCTCATCAAGGTTTACTGTGGGGATATTAGTAATAAAGCAGGGTATGCTACCAGTGGAAATAAACACATTTTGCCATTTCAAAAAGTCTTAAGAAAGTTATAATCCTTGTAGTGCATCTGACCAAACCATAAACTAATATTGTAAGATTGTACTTTTTTTTTTTACCCAACTTACCTGTTATCCACAAATGTAATTGCATAGTTAACAGCAAAGCCTGGAGGAATACCTGCTTCTTTAAAGAACTGGATCCATTCAGATGTTGCTAAAAGACAAACGGACAAAAGAAAATTGTCACAATAATTTCTAAGACAACAAATGCTAACATATACTAAAAAGTAGAGTTTTCCATAAACAAAAATGCTTTTCGCTCTAAATACCTCCCATTCTGTACAACATTAGTGCAGGCGGTATGAAAAAGTAAAGCTGTGAGTAATCCTAACCACAACAGCACATTTTCAATACACAGACTGCTGACTTCTGAGCATCTGCCTAGATCAGGATCACAGCTGTAAGATGCACCTTAATTTAACATTTATTGTAGTATTCACCCATGGCCACATATAGTTTGGCTACCTCTGGACCAATTTTATCTGCAAATTAAACAATTAAAATGACTCTGATCAAATCTATTGTTCTAGGTTACAAGCATTTAACACAGAACTCTGTATACATAAGAATTTATTACATTAAGGTTAAATTAATAACGTAATGGTTACATAGGCACAGATTAATACAGGCTACTGTACAGTAGAAAAAAATCCTGTACATTAGTTCCTGGTAGTGCGGTAAGGCAAGCAACGCAATTGGGGTCAACACAAAAAATCCACAAGTCTATTAATAGCAGATTTTCCTTAAGTGTCTTTTGGTCCTTGATGTGCACTGTGAAACAGTCCTACTTCCTCTAGCCACTCACACTCAAAATACACAAAGAATAATTTCTTAATCAACACTAGCTCCTGAAGTCCAACTCGGTTGTAGGGAGACCTGGTTAAAATGTCCCCAACAGCACACTCCACTTTCCCTCACTGAAGATGGACTTACCGTTTATGAGATGGCCAGTTCCACAATTGGCAAACTGTTATCAGTGTCTTTGGTTCCCTTTGCAGAGTATACAGAACTATAGCAGTCCTTCAGCAAAGCTATTCCAGAATCTGCCTGTTAGCTGGCAGCTGACATTCCAACTAAGACTGGAGAATGAAGTATGAATGAATATCTGCGTGCCTGACCAAATGAATCAGTTCTTCTACAGTATTTATCTTCTAAACAGAGAAATTTTGGAATTCTTTGCTCTGTTTCTGCAGCGAGTCAGGTCCAGTTGTATATATATGATCCTCTTTTTCCTGTTGGCCTTTGGATCGGCTGTTTTCCTTTCCACTGTCCATTGTTTCTCCGGCAAAGTATATCCTGGAAGAGAAACGGGGGTACCAGCTGTGCAGCCATTACTAAACTTTCATTTCACTTGAGTTTTACCACTTTTTTTCGGACCGTTTGACACATCAGAGAAGTAGAATGGACTTCATTTTTTATATATACAGCTCTAAAGTATATGCACTGTGTTGGCACCTCAGTCTGTGGTACTGTGTTGAAAAGATACCCACTGCAGATGTTAGGCAGATGTCCCAAATAGGGGCCCCTGTGCTTCAGTCTCAGCCAGCATTTTTTTTTTTTTTTTTTTTACCTTAGCTAGAACAACAAACCTTAATTGCATGCCTTTTTGACTGGAAAACTGACTGGAAAACAAATCTTTCAAATGGCATAGCTTCATGCATTTTGCTTCTCTTTGATTTTCTTACATATCACAGGATAGGTTAGGAAGACAGCAAGATTAATACACATACTATTTTAAGGCAGATGCAATCAATACACTAACAATAACTGATAACGTACAATGTTTGCAAACCATGTGACAACTGTAGCTGCAATGTATGTCTGCAATAGACTGCTTCGCTATAAATTTGTCATTTACATAAATGCAACATGGCCCATGTCATACATAACTTAATGAAGATGTTTTTTGTTTAAAAAAAAACAATAGATAAAACACTAACCATGGCTATCAATATTGCTAATACACATTTATATTTGTGTTTTTCAACTGGAGTTGCACGTTTTCTTCCTCTTGCAAAACCTTTAAACAGACTGAAGTGATTAGGTATTTAAAACTTGGCATCACTTCACTGCAATCTGCATATCTGAAGTTTCTGGAAATTGTAAACAGCAAAGCAAAGTCAGACTTTATAGGTTCATAGGTTCATACTAGGCTATCTGCCCTAGGGCATTTATAAGCCTAGCCCAGAGTTTTGTGACTTTCGCCACCCCTTTAGTTTGAAGGATACTATGCCCATTATTTAGCTGTGCCTCTGTCAAGCAGTGACACTGAGGTGATCCCTGGGGTATATCTGCGATCTCCCATCCATTGGTCAAGATTTCTCTTGAACAAGGCCAGCGAGGTGCTCTGCCTCACATGTACCGGGATTTTGTTCCACAGCATAGGGAGTCTCTGGGTGATGAATCTGTCCCTCCAGCACGTCCAATTTATGACCGTGTCAAGGTTCGAGTCTCGTGTTCTTGTAGATCGGATGGATTTAGATTTTTTGAGGTGAAGCATGTTCATTAATTCCGGGTTGGACATGGCCTTGTATGTCAGGCACAGGTCACCTCTGAGCAGGCGGTAAGCGACTGAGTAGAGCTGGAGCTCCTTCAGTCGGGCAGCATAGGACATTTTTGAGACCCTTGATCCTTTTGGTGAGGAACTTTTGGGGTCTTTCCAACTGCTGCAGGTGTCTGGTCAGATACATTCCAAATGGGGCGTTATACTCAATTATCAGTCTGATGAATACAGGGGAATGATGACCTCCCTTGACCTAGATGTGAATCCCTTTATGATCAGGTGGGCAATGTAGAAGGTCTTCCTAACTACTTTGGCCACGTGGGTGTCAAATGAAAGGTTACTGTCTACCTGGGTCCCCAGATCCCTGATAACCTCTTCTGTGCTTAGTGGATTGCCACCTATATGGTAGCTCGGGGTAACCTTGTTTTTCCCGAAGGGTATGACTATGCATTTTTTAGCGTTTAACTTTAGGCCATGGCTTTGGCACCAGTTATCCGTTTCTATGAAACCCTTCTGAAGGATATCTGTGTCTGATGTGTTTTCAACTATGGCGCCCAGTTTGCAGTCATCTGCAAACTTTGTGAGCCATAATCCTCCTGTGCTTGCCTGTACTTCTGAAAAGTAGATGCCGAACAAGAGTGGACCCAGGACCGAGCCCTGTGGGACACCGCTTGTGACAGGCTTGGAATCAGACATGGCGCCAGCAACTCTGACTCTGTGGGTTCTGTCACTTAGCCAGTTTGCAACCCATCTTGTGACGTATGAGTTTATATTTAAGCTGGTGAGTTTTTCTATGATGCCCGAGTAGGGTATTGTGTCGAATGCCTTTGCCAGGTCAAGGTAGGCTGTGTGGACTGCCTTGCCCTCATCTATGGCCTTGGTGACAGTTTCGAAAAAGTCAACCAAGTTTAAGATGCATGATCTGCCCTTGACAAAGCCAAATTGGGTTTGATCCAATGTCTGCAGGTCCCCTATGTCTTTATTTATGAGTTACATTATGATCCTCTCCATAGCTTTGCAGACCAGGCTTGTCAGGCTGATGGGACGGTGGTTTCCTGGGTCGGTGGTGGCACCGCCTTTATGTAGTGGGACCACAGTTGCCGTACGCCACTCCTTTGGTACGTATCCTGAGGTGAGGCTAAGATTAAACAGCTGCCCTAATTGCGGGTTTAATTCCCCAATGAGTTCGTGGATCACACAGCCGGGGACACCATCTGGTCCCATGGATGCTGTGTTTTTCGCCTTGGAGAGAGCTGTTTCTCACCTGAGCGTTAGAGATGTTTGGGAGGCTACAATCCTCTGGTATAGATTGTTCTCCTTTTGGGGGGGGGGGGGATTTGCACTGAACCGGTCAGCCAATATGTTGGCAATGTCTGTAGGTTCAGTGATCTTTACATCATTTTGAACTAGTTCTGAGCATGTCTGGGAGTTTCCTCCCAGGTTTCTAACATAACTAAAAAAGGCCTTGTGATTGTCTTTTGAGTCCTTGGCGATTTTTCTTTCAGTTTGCCTTGGATGATTTTATGAGAGCTCTTAGTTTTTTACTTATAATGATCAAGGGTGTCTTCCCTTTTAGGGATTTTGCTCTATCTTGTAGTAGCTTTTTCCTTTTGTTGTAGAGCTTGTTTATGGCTGGGGTCCACCAGATTGGACCCTTGCCTTTGGTACAAAGAGTCTTTGTTTTGTTTGGGATTGCCTGATCCATGCAGTCTTGGAGGTGCTGGTAGAAGGCAATTGTATGTGATTCAGCGGTTTTAATGATGGTTTCCGCTGGTTCAGGGGCCTTGAAAGAGACCACACCAGTCCTAAGAAGTGTGAAGTTGGCTTTAGAGAAGTTTTTCACTGTGGTCTTTTTTATCTGGGGTGGGAGCGGGATGTGGACTTCCAGTGAGATTAGTTTATGATCTGACCTCACCAATGAAGGGTATACCTCTGGTGTTGAACATTGTGACCCCATGTTCGTGATGATGAGATCTAGTATGTTTTCGCCTCTTGTGGGTATGGTGACTAGTTGTTCCATGGCATTTGAGTTTATGAACTCTAGGAACTTTTGGGCAAGAGTGTTGGAGCTTGAGTAGTGATCCCAGTCTATATTTGGATAGTTGAAATCACCTAGTATGATGGTGTTTGGGGTTACATTTATCCCCTCCAGAGTTTTCAGGAAAGCTGTGTGAGGTTCCTGAGTTTGAGGGTGTGGCCTGTAACATGCTACAAATTGCAGAGCAGTCTTGCCTACAGTTAATTGCACCTGGATGGTCTCCGATGCATTGTGCATTGCCACCAACCTAAACGTGAGGGTATCCTTGATGAATATGGACACCCCTCCTCCTTTCTTGGTGTTGTCCGGATTTTGGGGCCGGAACGCATGATATGAGGTAAAACCTGATAGTGTCAGGGTGCTCCCAGGAGCCTTGAACCAGGTTTCAGTCACAGCACAGACATCGATGTTCTCCATACTGAGAAGGGCTTCGAGTGCGTGCATCTTGAGGTTGAGACTTCTGGCATTGAGCAGCATTACCCTTAGTTTTTTCCTTTGTTTTGTTCTAGGGTGGTAGGTTAAGAATTTGAGCCTTGCCTAAAAAAGGCCCTATGCGGGTGGCAAGAGCATTTGCCAATATCCGGAAGCCCAGGGGTGACAGGTGCAAGCCGTCCCTTGCGAAGCAACGTGGCTTGTCCAGCATGTCATCCCAGGCAGACAGACATTGGATCCCCTTTGAACGACACTAGTGATTAAGCCAATTATTAAAGCTGATCATCTTGTCACTGTATTGTGGCATCATTCTTGGTGAAGGCAAGATGCTGCTCAAGGTCAGGGTCATACCTGCCTGGGCTACATAATCAGAGAGCTCCTCTATGTCTCTTTTCATGTAGTCCAGGGAGGTGCGTCTCAGGTTGTTCACACCAGCATGGACAATGACTAAGTCATACCTGTACCTGCTGTCGAGTGACCCGAGTGCTTGCGTTATGTGGCGGATTCTAACACCCGACAGGCAGCTTACTGTGACCTTCTCCTTGCTCAATCTGGTGAGTGGGACGTCAGTGTGTCTGACTATGGAGTCACCTATGACAAGAGTGTCTGGCACTGTGTTTGGCCTTAAGGGATGTGACTTTTTGGCACACTGACTTTGTGGTCTGTGTGTTGCATGTGTCTTGGTCTGTGGTGGCAGTTGTTTGGGTGTCTGCTTTGGTGGCCTCTGCTGTTTTGTAGATTTTTGGTCAGAGCCTCCGAGTATGTCTTTATGTGTTTATGTGTATGATATGAGGTTGTGTGCTATGTGAGACTGGGTTTGTGGCGTGTGTGGTTACCTTCTCCTCCTGTCTGGTCTTGCCAGTCCTATGTTGAGAGAGCTCAGCCTCCAGTTTGGCTATATAGTTGCATCTCTCGCATGTGTTTGTGTTTTGTGGGAGAAGGAGAGGGTTGTCTGTGTACATGAGGCAATTGTAACATTGCCTCAATATTCCCAGATTCATCAGCTGAGCAGGAGAGGACACTAGCAACTGACCCCTCGACATGCTAGAAGGAAAAAAGTTAAAAACTTTGTGTAGATGGGTTTGAAGAAAGACTTCTAGGGATGTGGATGATCGAAAAGGGGTAGTAGGCTGGTAGGGTGCTGTGTATAAAAAAAGTGATATTTCAGAGTAAAGAGTACTTTGGGGGCAAGTGCTAGGCTATCCGGATAGAGAATAGTCACTTAGGAATCAATTAGATCTAAACTATTAGGTATAGAATAGGGTGGTTAGATTATCAGTACAGCTTAGGAAGAGCTGTTCTAAGGGAAAAAATGAAGAGTGGACTTTAGGTAGCCTGAATAGTTTAACCTTGATTAACCGCCGCTGCTCCTGTGTGCTCCTGTGGCAACTCCGCGCTAAAGCGCGCTTTATAGCAGGGGCTGGAAAAGACAGGAAATGACCCAAAATGGCCAATAAACTACAAGTTACTGCCTTAAACCACTCCTCTGAGGACAAACAGGCAGCTCAGTACTCCCCACTCCCACTGGTGAGTAAAGAAGCTTCCCCCTGACCAAACAAGGAAAATGGAGAAACACAGGAACCAAGACAAAGCCCAGGGATCAACAAAATCTGATCACTGGAACACTAGCTAGGAAAGTATGGAAAACAAGGATATTTTTTTGTTTTTTTTCAAGTTTTTTTTACAGAAAGACAGAAAACACAACAAATGCTATACTTCGACTAATTGCTATCAAAAGCTAGTACACTTGAGTGTATTAGCCTGTAGTTTAACTTTTAAGCAAAACTTAAGCTAGCAAGTGCAGTAAACAGTTTGAGCTTGTAAAAACAGTAAAAACAGGTAATACTTCGATAAAATAAGCAGAAACAGTGGTCGAAAGTCACAAAAGATCGAAAAAGCCAAGAAAAATACTTGAAATCTGGAAAGTTTGTCTTTTCTGGTCTCTGTTGCTCTAGGAACCCTGCTGGACACCACGAGGAGCTGTGCTGAGTTCTCTATAGCTGGAAAAGCCCGCCAAAGTGTGCCTTATAGCAGGGGGCTGGAAAAGACAGGAAATGACCCAAAATGGCCAATAAACTACAAGTTTAGACTTCCAGAACTGGAAGACACAGCTACACATGCAGAGTTTTTTTTTTGTTTGTTTACTAAAGTGAAATATCAAGCAGAAGGGCTGAGAAGCAGGGCTCTTCAAAGAAAAAAAATCATCAACACACAACTCAGGAACTTCTAATTTACCTGAAATAATTGAATAAAATTTTCATGTGTCAGTTTTCAGGGCCAAGTTGCTTGAGGAAACTGGGGGTTACTTGTAAGATGCAAGATGAGGAGGAGATATAAGTAGGTGTGTAAGGGGAGGAATAGCGGTATGGCTGTGGTAGGGGAGATAGAGAGGTAGAGTTAATGGAAGGGGGTAACTGACTGGTGGAAGGAAGAATAGGGGTGTGGCATGGAGAGTATGACTGCAATGAAAGTGGGGGTGGGTGGGAATGGGCATAGGGTAGAGGAGCAAAGTGAGCCTGACTGAAGTGACGACGGACATAGCTGGTTGGCCCAGGCAAGAAGCTGTCAGCACAAAAAACAATCTATCGACATGCGGGTAATCCTAATTAGACAAATATACAAAGGTTTAAGCTGACCAGTACAGACTTTTAAAAAGAGTGTGAGGCAGGGAGGGAGAAGAGTAACAAGGGTGGGAGAGGGAGAAGAGTATACAGAGCCAGCAGAAACCACTTTCTTTCCTCTCACCAGGCTACATGAACTAAAGTGTCTAAACTATAGGGGAGTGAAGAAAAATCGTCCAGGAGGCTGATAAGAATACATGACAGGGGTTGTTAAAGCAGGGGTGATGTACGAGGGACTGTGGAAGGAGACTAAACATTAATTGCAGCTTTATACAGTCAATATTGAGTTTACATATAGTTCAAGAAGTTAGCAAGGGACTCGAGTATGGAACTGGGAGAGGATTCACTTCAATTCACTTTTTGCTTTAGGTTCATAGGACGATACTAGCCTATTGGCAAGGAGGCCCTTATAAACCTAGCCAAGAATTTCTGATAAGGGAGGAGTACAGGGATGTTATGACCTTGTTTCCGGATGAAATACCCTTACTTATGAGGTGTACTATGTAGAAAGCCTTTGGTACAATGGAAGCAATATGGTGGTCAAACGTCAGGTTGCTATCAACCTGGGTGTTTAAGTTCATCACTACTGATTGTGTGCTTAGTATATTATTAATGTGATAATTAGTTGAGACACCATTTTCCCTAAAGGGGATAATGAGGCATTTATTGGCATTCAGTTTGAGGCCATGCTTCTGGCACCAGTCATTAGTTTAGCCAAGGCCCTCTTGGAGGATGTTCACATCACTAGGGCAATTTATGACAGTGCCCAGCTTGCAGTCATCTGCAAACTTGGTCAGCTATAGACCATTGGCTTTGGCTTGCACCTCAGAAAAGTATATCCCAAACAGTAGAAGCCCCAAGACCGATCCTTGAGGTATGTCGCTTGTTACGGGTCTACTACTAGAAGTGTCTTCCCTTATTTTGACGGAGTGGGTTTTATCAGAGAGCCACTTAGCTACCCATCTGGCAACATACAGGTTGATGCCTAGCTGGGAGAGTTTATGTATTATGCCCGAGTGGGGAATAGTGTTGCGGTAGATAGTGGTTCTGTCATCTGACTGCTGACCGGTCGGGGTAGGGTGTTCTGTATACTTCAAGAAGTTATGATGAATAAATGTAATTGGCACTCCGGACAGCAGAGGAAAACAGACAGTTTAATAAAATAAAAAGTATAAGGGCTTTAGTCTCCCCAAGAAAACTTCATCAGATAAACATAGTACATCACTTTCTACTTTACCTAACCTACCCTCCAAAAACCCTCAAGGTACCAAGCCCATGAAGTTTAGTGTGAACTGCACTTAATACAATTTGTAAAACAAAAAAAAAAAAAAAACATTCTAAGTAAAAACATGTTATTTAATGTATATTACTTCAATTATTCTTTTACTATTTCCCACTCAAGATGATTTTAAATCAAACATCTTTAGAAAAGAAACATTCTGTAATGGATACCTACTTTTTCCAAGTAACCAGCCTCTTTCCTAGAAGAGGAACTTGGTTAGGGGGCAGGCCATACACATTGCAAGAATGACATCTGATTATAATGACGTATGGGCAGAATTGCTTAAGGTGAAAGAGATGTTCTTAAATAGAGGTTACCCAGATAGTTTGGTGACTAGATTTATCAACGAAGTGCACCAAGGTTGGGGTACAAAATTTAAATCACTTCTGGGAATAGGGTTGGAAAAGCCTCAAATGTCTGGAAAGGATGGGAGTTATGAAAAAGTCTTAGCTATGGAATGTAACCAACACGTCAAACAAATTCAGGATATAGTTAGGAAAAATTGGAACATTTTTCAAAGTTAATAAAGAATTACACGAAGTAGTAGGACAAGTGCCCATGTTTACTTCTTAACAGGAAGAAGTTTTAAAAAGATATTTGAACATTGCGGGTCTAACGTCACCGGTCCCAAAAGGGGTACAACACCATGTGGCATGTGCATGCAATGTCCCTTCATCTGAGGGGGTGAACATGTGTTTTTGGAAAACGGGTTGTGTATTAAAATTGAACTTAGAAATGGTAACTACTGCACTAAAAAGTTAATATATTTAGCTAAATGTGAATGGTGTCCTGCCTTTTACATAGGCAAGACCGAGAAAACTTTAAAAAACAATCTATGAACATCTATACGAAACAAGTATAACAAAGGAGACTAATGCTATTTTTAAACATTCAAAATTGTGTGCTAATTTTACCAAATTCAGATTTGGGATTATTGACATTATAAAACCAAAGTCCACTGGTGGTGATTGGAAATCAATTTTACTAAAGAAAGAATTAGTGTGGCAGCTTAGGCTGAAGGCCATTTTTCCCCCTGGGCTCAATAAGCATGTGTCCGTTAAACTAATACTTAAGAAGGAGGCTGCTATAGTGTGTAAAGGAGAATTTAGAAAGTTGATCGACTATATGTACAATTTAAAATATTTTTTGTTATTTTCATTGGATTTAGGTCAGTTTTTTCCACTGGTCTGTGGATTCTTTTTCAATATACATTAAACATGTTTTTACTTGGATTGTTTTTTTTACAAACTATATTAAGTGCTACTCACACAAACTTCATGGTTTTGGTACCTTGAGGGTTAACTTTTTGGAGGGTAGGTTAGTTAACTGATGAAGAAGGGTATTTAAAGGACCACTATGGGCAAACAATGAAAAAACATACATTTGTTTTATCTTGCCATGATTTACTGCACCTCCTAAAGCTGCCTGCAGCAAAATAAGTACTCATTCCTGCTTTTATTTTTTTTACTCATCTGCCCTCATGGGGGCAGACATTGTGATTCATTTGGAAAGCTAAATCTGTCTCAATGCACAGACAGTGAGAACAAATAGCCCTACCATTTAGGACTAGACTTCCATTCACTTAGAATAGACCACCTGAAAAAAAAATGCCAAGTTTGAGAGTCTGCAGCTCATGTGTCATTGATTGATATGTGCTGAGTTTTACAAATGTTCCTACTGATGTACTACACATTCTCTGAAAGAAACATGCAAAACAGTGTCAACAAATTACTGAGATAAAAAATACTTTTTACAAGGAGCAGTTTTGCAAGTTTCAATTCCTGGCCAATTTACACCTCCCATCTCCCCTCCTTCAGTGGGCTACAGTCTCACATTTCCAGCTTGGGTAGATTCAACTATTTCGTCAGCTTTGCATGACAATAGACATCAAAAAAATCACAGCCTGGTGTGCCACTAAAATAGCATTTCCCCAGGAATAAAAAGGAAAAACACAACCACACATCAGTTCAGAGTTTGGGCCAATCTATCCATTTCTTTATATGCACAGTAAGACATTCAGTTTATAATGCATTCTGGCTGCTGACATGGTTATCTTTACACAGTTATTCTCTTACAGCATAACCTGAACTTATGGTATTCAATGCCAAGCTTTACAACAGATCTCAGTTTCTTAACAATGACCTCCCAAGCCTCTGATGTGACCCAGTACTTTGTCAATATACTGTAAATACATAGATTAATACAAATATTTGTGCACAATAATACACACATATCATTAAAACAAGATACATGCAATATAAATCATGTCAATATAGTTATGATTTCTAACTTATGACCCTGTTTGCCTATGGAAACTTTTTTTGAATTTATGTTAAAGCAATTTTATATTATCTTGCTTGTTTCTCAATATTCTAACCACTGTACGCTGCATCATTTGTAAAACTCTGATTTTATTCCTTTTATATTTTCTATGCTCTTTGTACAAAATAGCTATGTTTGTATAACTTATTTTTTATTATTTTTCATAATTGTTTACTATGTATCTGGAGCTTTTCTCCCCCAGCCTCCGCTGAAAATGGACATCTTGTGTCCAGTCGAGTCGGACTAACTTGGTAAACAAATGGAAAATAAATAAAAAATAAAATATACTAAGAAAATCAATCAATATACCAAGAAAAAAAAAGGAAGGAAAATGTTTCCTTGATGCAGTCATGAAAACTCCACTCGCATATTCAGATATTATGGGCAAATAAATATATATATATATATATATATATATATATATATATATATTATATAACATATATAATAGATTAGGCAAAGCAACGTACCCAACACACTAGTCATAGGTGACTCTATAGTCAGGCACACTGATGTCCCACTTACCAGGCTAAACAAGGAGGCGGTTACTGTCAGCTGCCAGGATCTGCCACATAACCCATGCACTCCGGTCACTCCACAACCAAGTACAAATATGATTCTGCATTGTCCATGTTGGTGTGAATGAGCTGAGACATGCCTCCCTGGACTACATGAAGAGAGACATGGAAGAGCTCTCCGATTTTGTAGCCCAGGGAGGTATGACCCTAAGTCTGAGTAGCATTCTGCCATCGCCCAGAATGATACCGCAGTACAAGGACAAAATGACAGACTTCAACAATTGGCTAAGCTTCTGGTGTCATTCTAAGGGGACCCAGTATCTGTCTGCCAGGAGCGACATGGTCGACAGACCATGACGATTTGCCAGAAATGGCCTGCGCCTGTCGCCCATGGGATTCCGGATTACTGGCTAAGGCTCTTGCTGTCCCTATTCAAATGTAACAGGAACAGGCAAGCAAAAACTGAGGGTAATGCTACTCAATGCTAGAAGTCTAAATTTCAAAATGCACTCACTCAAGGCACTCCTTAAAATGAAGAACATAGATACCTGTGCAGTGACTGAGACCTGGTTCAAGGCTCCAAAGAGCACTCCTGCACTACCAGGCTATAACTCATACCACACTTTTCAGCCATGGAACCTGGACCGGAACACCAAAGGCAGAGGTGTGCCCATATTCATTAAGGATATCCACACCTCCAGGCTAGTTGCTCTGAGGCGTTTATTCCAATTCGCTTTCCACTAACTGTAAGTAAAGAACTGAAATTGGAATAGTGACTGTTACTCTGCCAAGGTGTCTTGTCATTTTTTAAAGGAGAACAACGGAATATGAACTTTAAGTGCACAATCTGATGTCTCCTTGCACATTTGTTACCTAACCCTGCGCAAATAAATCTCCACTGCCGCTTTACAAAATAATTTACTTGACCGTTTCAACTCCTAGCCATCCTCTCTTTCCGTACTATTCTAGTGTAAGCCTGAAAATCTAAATGTCCCGCCTTTGAAAACACCGTAGTTGTCTCTTAAAAGCTGACGTCACAGCTACTACACTTCTGTACAAGTTACGAGTAGTTTAGTGTAGCATTGTCTTTAGTAGTAGCCATTGAACCTCCCACAAGGTGAGGTCACAGCCTGCTTGTCCAACCCACTCAACTGACCCAATAAATTTCCTCGTTTGCTGTGTGGAACTCCCTTTCTCGTAAGTGTAAACTGTCGAGGACATTAGACTGAAGGACTTCAGGATTCCCTGCATATTGCACTCTGCTTACTTGTATCTAAGGTGAGTTTATTTATTTTTATTTATTTAACTCCATGCAGTATTTAAGTTTATTGAATTCCTATTGTCGATGCGTTCGGGCTGCGATTTTGATTTTAAATACATTAGGAATGTGTTGTTTCGTTTTGTATTTTGGTCACCGCGTGTTTTAGATGTTGAACGCTGGTGCAGAGCTCTGTTGGATGGCTGCTGTGGTGTGTGTGTGTGTGTGTGTGTGTGTGTGTGTCGATGCATTCGGGTTGCGGGTTTCTGAATTTAGATGCAGTAGGAATGTTTAATTTCTTGTTTTTTTTTTTTTTTTTTGGGGGGGGGGGTTGCCGCGTGTTTCAGTTGCTGAATGCAGGTGTAGACCTATGTTGGATGGCTGCTGGGTTGTGTGCATGTTGAATGTTAATTTTGTAAGTGCGACTGCTTTGTTGAGTGGGTTGTGTGTGTATGTGAAAGCTGGTTTAGTTGATGTATCCTAAAGTCCGATTGTGTGTGTGAATGCATCAAGAGTGTGTGTATGACTGGTGCCGTATGTATCCTTTTAGCATTTGCTCTAATCGCTACTCCCATTTCAGTACACAGAGCCTAAATGCAACTGTTTTTTGTGTGTGTGTGTGTGTGTGTGTGTGTGTGTGTGTGTGTGTGTGTGTGTGTGAGATTTTGCACTCGTTGCAAAGTCTGATCTGCTTGACTGAATGCCTGGGGCCGAGTGAATGTAGGCATGTCTTCTGATGAAATTTTCTGGAGTCTGGCAACTCAAGGTGGACGTCGCTAAACTCAATACAGAGAATTGGGTACTAAGAGCCTGCTAATATTGTTTATTTGTACCGGTGCTGGTATGTGAAGCTAAGTTGATGTAAGGAAGAGATTCAGGCCCAGCAGTTGTCTTCTTCATTAGAGTTACTTTGACTGTGTGTGTGAACACCATGGTTACCCTACCATTTATTATTTATACCATTTATTTATTTCTTTATTAGGAGGTTAGCTACCAAAAGGCCTGCTTTTGAAATTTGTCATCTGTTTCCGTTTGGCAGTTGTCGAGCTTAAAAGAAGAGCTTGCGTTAATGAAAGTTTGCTCTGATTTTCGCGCTAGGTAAGAAACTTGTCTAAAACAAAGGCCTTAATGTTTACAAAGACTTCTACTGTTATAGTGCCACCGCTGTATGCCTCTGTTATGGTCAGAGGTAGCAACAGCAGCTCTGCTTCGTGTTTGTGCCTGTTATGGGTCAGCGGTTTGCTTGTGCGTCGTACTCTTTGTGAGGCTGGCTCCTGGAATTGAATGGCCAAACAAATCTCTTTTTTTTTTTTATTGTAATAACTAGTAGTATTAAAATCGAGCTATAACGTTAGGATATTTTAAAGTAATGGAACAAATAAATAAGGAATGCATTGATCGGTTGACATGGGTGCCAGTAGTGTAATGTTAATTTTTGTACCAGGTTGTTTATATAGTGTATTGTCTGCAGTCTATTCCTAAATTCAGATGTTGCAGTAAAACTCTGTGAGGTAACCTCATTCAGAGAAGCAGAAAACCTGATGACCAGGTGTAGTAGGAGACGACCTGGAGTTGACATGTTGGGAATGTTTTAAAAACAAGTGCATTGAGGGTTTTCTTGCAGTATCTGTATGCAAAGAGAGTGGGAGGTGTACTTTTGTGAACCTTTAAGCAGTATGTCTTTTTGGGAGTGGCACAGCAGTTTAGGTGCCGGTCCTGTTTAAGACCATTGTATCAAATGTTTCAAACATACGATATGTTTCATAGACTTCAGTAGATTGAACTTTATGCATTGCCTAGCTGTTGTATCAGTTTTTGTTCAGTAATGACTGCATTCATTGATCTAGCAACCTTAAAAATGTGTTTTATTTCTTTACTATGAAGGCTACAGCAGTCGTTTGGGTTACATGCAAGAGACATTCTCCATTCATAGCAGCCTTATTCATAGGTTCATACTAGGCTATCTGACCTAGGGCATTTATAAGCCTAGCCAGAGTGTGTTTGGCTTTCGCAACCCATTTTAAATTAATTTTGCTATGCCCTTTTTCGAGGTTAGTATACTGTGCCTCTGTCTAACAGTGACACAGAAGGATTACCCGGGGTAAACCTACGATCTCCCATCCACTCATCAAGATTCCTCTTGAAGCGAGTCAATGAGGGACTCTGCCTAACCTGGACTGGGATTTTATTCCAGAGTGAAGGGAGCCTGTGGGTTATGAATCTGTCCCTCCAGCATGTCCTATTTATTTCAGTGCTGAGGTTCAAGTCTCTCGAGCGCGTAGCTCGATGGGATTTGGATTTTGAGGTGCAGCATGTCCATTAATTCCAGATTGGACATGGTTTTATATGTCAGGCACAGATCACCTCTGAGCAGGCGGTATGCCACTGAGTAGAGCTGGAGTTTCTTTAACCGGGCAGCATATGGCATCTGTTTGAGCCCTTTGATCCTCTTGGTGAGGTACTTTTGGGGTCTTACCAGTTGCTGCAGGTGTCTGGTAAGGTACATCCCAAAACGGGCATTGTACTCAATTATGGGCCTGATGAGGGATGACCTCCCCTGATCTAGATGTGAATCCCTTCATGATTAGGTGGGCTATATAAAATGTTTTTCTAACCACTTTGGCCACGTGGTTGTCAAATGAGAGATTGCCATCAACTTGGGTCCCCAGGTCCCTAATTACTACTTCTGTACTTAATGGATTACTACATATGTGGTAATTTGTGGGCACTTTGTTTTTGCCAAAGGGGGTGACTATACACTTTTGGCGTTTAGTTTGAGGCCATGGCTCTGGCACCAGTTGTCTGTTTCTGTGAGGCCCTTTTGGAGGATGCTTGTGTTGGCTGGAGAGTCGATTATGGTGCCCAGTTTGCAGTCATCTGCAAACTTGGTCAGCCACAGTCCTTCCGTGTTTGCCTGTACCTCCGAGAAATATATACCGAACAAGAGAGGTCCCAGGACTGAGCCTTGTGGGATGCCACTTGTAACTGGTTTAGAGTCTGACATGGCTCCAGCAATTCTAACCATGTGGGTTCTGTCCTTGAGCCAGTTTGCAACCCATCTAGTGACATAGGAGTTTATATTTAAGCTGGTGAAGCTTATCTATAATGCCTGAGTAGGGTATTGTATCGAAGGCTTTTGCGAGGTCCAGGTAGGCTGTGTGGACCACCTTCCCCTCGTCAATGCCCTTGTTGACTGTTTCAAAGAATTCGACCAGGTTGAGGCAGGATCTGCCCTTAGCAAAGCCGAACTGGGTAGGATCCAGTGTCTGTAGGTCCCCAATATCTTTATTTATGAGGTCCATGATGATCCTTTCCATAGCTTTGCAGACCAAGCTAGTCAGGCTTATTGAGCCACTTATGTTGGTAAGTTAACTTTGCTGTATAACTACTCATTCAGGTCATCCAATAGCTGTATCATATTTACAGTAAACCACTGTTTGTGTGGTTGCTTATTGGAACTTGCATTTTTGAGCAGGAGAACATTCTCAAGAATTTTTGAATGTTGGCTGGGAAGTACCACTGACATCTGATACTGGCTTGGTTCATAATACTGAGTATTTACCTTCAGAATCTGGCCTTTTTGTTTTTGAGAGTGCATTCCACACTTTATCAGCAATTGCTATTTGAAAATGATTGATTTTGGAGGCCAAATGTAGTTGTGTGCTAAACATTGTAAGGTTAGTAAATGATCTACTAGGGACTGCAATACATTGTGTTCTTCCATAGATTTGGTGGTAACTGTGGAGTCTACTGGTAAAACTATGGCTTAGGATTTGTGGACTGACTGGCAGAATGTCTAGCATGGCTCAGATCAAAAATAGTATGCAATATAGTGTTGTACCCTCTCCAGATTTGGTTGCTGACAGCTGGATCAATGATTTAACATTGGACAGAATTTGGGAAATGGCATTTGTACTAACAGCTAAGAAATGTGCATAAAAATCAATGCACAATAGATGTCATTAGGGTTTTACCATGTAAAAAGTTGTAAGGTGATGATGTTCACTGGTTGTCAGTGGACAACTGAGGGAGTATGGTGAACTTAAACTTTTAAAAGCTCCTGGTACTATACAGTCAATACACAATGTTCCCTTTTGTTTGGTGGTTTGAAAACAAAAAACGCTGTGTAGACTTTTTTTTAGAAAAACAATTTGCATTTTCTGCAGTTTTTTTATGTAGTTCAGAAATCTTCCCTTTTCCCTGAGATGGGAAAAATGTCATGATTGTAATTTATAGATTGCAAAATTCTTGACTTAACTGTTGACCTAGACACTGTTTGTTTTAAAAATTATTGTTTTTGCTACAGTTTATGAAATAAACTGTTATTTTTTCTGCATAAATATAGTACAGTAAAATGTTACAGTAATTTTGCTTTGAATGGCTTAATTTGCTTTACATCTATGTTGGGTGCAAGTCCAGCTTATCTGCACAAGGGGCTTCTGCTTCCTGCATTCACTAAATTCTTCCACTGCTAAAGTCTTTATTAGCGTTTGTAAAGTTTACTCAGTAATTGTGCTGTGATGCCAGGTACACGTCCTGCTGTCAGGCTGAATATGGCTGATGTCCATAAAGCATTTGCCCCACAAAAAGTATTTTATATTACATTATGGACATCAGCTGGGTATGACAGCCCTGTATTTCCAAACAGTACACTTATGCTGTGCTGACGAAGCCATAAGAGGGTTGAAGTATGCATGTCCACAGCTAGTGGGGCTTGGCTTTATTCGCCTGAATTTGCCCATAAGACTTGAAAAGAAAACAGTCATGGACATTCAAAGCCATCATATAGCTGAAACACTTAATGCCCCTACGGCGTCATTTGCATGTATCCCATGCCAACTCTAATACAAGAGGTTTTAAGGAATCACACAGTGGAAAATCTAGCTTGGCTGGGTTTTTCTTTTAGTTTTTACTGATGTTTTTTCTGTGTGACCTTGTTACTCGAGTATTCTATGTTGGAAAGAGTGGTTTAAAGATGCTGCATTATAAAAGTTCTGTTTTTCAAGATTCAGTATTTAATAAACATGACTGTAAATACAGTCTTTAATAGTTGTGTAATGTTGCTTATCAGATGATGTCTGCAAACTTAAAAGTGCCATTTTGTGTGGTCTGCATTTTTGTAAAAGTTGCTAGTTTCCAAAAGGCAAACCTTTTTAGGTGGGTGATATAATTTGAGTTTCTGGCTTATTCTTTAGAACTTGTTACTACTTTTACTACTGGGGAAATTAGTGTTTGCTTCATAGGATCATAGAAAGTTACCAGGCTGTTGGCCATGAGGCCCTAACGAGCCTAACCAAGAATTTAGTCCATGTTCTGACAAGGCAACGCCCGATGCCCCTGTCCAGCAGGGACACTGGTGGAATACCAGGGGTGCTTTCATCTTTGTCACCCTGGTTGTTTGATCACAGGAGGACAATCGCAATTGTCGTCTTTCTCCAAGCAGTGGCTTCTCCAGTAATAATAATAATGATTTGTTCAGTCTTTTCCATTCAGAGTATGATTTATGTCTTCGATGTACACTTTTAGTGAAACCTAATTTGCCAGAACAGGCCCAGCAAACTGGATCAAAACCAGGATCCTGGATAGTGTGGATCCTTGCTCTACACCTCTTATTGCATAATCTTGGGTAAATCAAAAAATGTCTTAAATCGATCCTGCTTGGTGAATCCCTTATGAACTGGGTTTCTCCAAAACAGACTTGAAATGTGTAAATGTACATCTCCCAAACAATGGCAACGAATAGGCATACAGTCCTGCTTTCTTCTCTGTCATAATTGGCAAATTTTGAAGGTGCCGTTATCTCTTTATTAGCCACATATAGAGCAATTTGAAGGATATGTAAAGGTTGCCTTCCAGTGTGTACAACCCACTGAACATCTGTATTGCACTTGTAGTACTGTAACCCAGTGTCATATGCCAAACATTCAGCGCCTCTCTGTGGACTGTCCAGACTCTGCCATGTTGTAGCTCATTAATATAGCATGTTGACTATGCCGGTCAGTAGAGCTGCTAGAAGCAGACTCCTCTGGAGTGCCTTTAGTGTTGATAAATCTACTCATAATTCTTTCACAATGACGTGTACAGAAGTTTCCAAAAGTGTACCTGCAAGCTTTAAGGTTATTAATGGGCTCCCTTGTACATATTGGACATATGTTGTTGGAGTCCAAGAGAAGTATGGTAGGCCATGATTGACATTTAGGGTTGAGATGAGCAGAGGAATTAGTTTTGAAACAACTGAAGGAGTACAATCTTTCTTTCCAGGGTATCTTTATCTTCGTTTGTGCCCTGTAAGTGATTTAATATTCTTCAGTCAGAACACTTGTCAGTATTTTTCAGAGTTTCCTTTTTTTAGCAAATGGGCTGCTATCCCAGTTTTGTTCTTCACTCGTGTACATTTGTGTTTTTTCAGAGCTTCCATCCTCTAATCAAATCTTATTCCCCTGCCTGACTCCTGTCCATCCATTGCATACAGGTATTTGTATACTTGAGTTGTTTGTAAATTTAGTCCCCACTCGAAGACTGAGCCACTACCTGGCAAACGAAGAGATGTTACTGACCAGGCAAACATTCATCTTTGCAGTTGTTTTTGTGTGGGTGGGGAGTGGAAGCTTTTAATTCATTAACTTTTAAATTACTCCAAAGAAGATAGACATACCTCTCATTTATTCTCTAAGTTACTACCAAATGACAAAAAATACTGTGGTGCAATACAGATTATGTCTTAGTCTTGCTGAGCTATTCCGTTTGGGAAGACATTATGGGAAAAGTCTTTCTAACAAGTTAGCTGAGCTACATGAAATTCCCTCCTCAGGTATGCGAGATCTTTAACTTCGTACACTTCAAAAAGATAACGAGTGTGTGTGCTTTAGGTGGACAGGATGGCAACCCACTTGTTTACACATGAAGTGTTTTTGTTACATTGACCACGCTGCCACAGTTAGTCAAACTTCCTCTCTCCTCCCATCTTCTTTTTTTACTAAACTGTGCCTCTTCTTTCTTTTCTCCTATCTCATTTTCCTTTCCTTTACTGTTTCACTTATCCAACTCTTCAATATTTGTCTGTCATTTATTGATACCAAAATGCAGTCTATGTGAATTCATTGTATAGAACTGTCATGCTGTACTTGAGTGTTACTAATAAATTTATTTCTACGCCAGGATCCGCCACATAACACACTAACACAGGTCACACCACAAGTACAAATATGACTCTGTCATTGTCCATGTTGGTGTGAATGTCCTGAGACATACCTCCCTGGACTACATGAAAAGAGACATGGAGGAGCTCTCCAGTCTTGTAGCCCAGACAGGTATGACCCTTGCCCTGAGTAGCATCCTGCTATCACCCAGAATGATACCACAGTGCAAGGACAAAATGATTGACTTCAACAACTGGCTAAGCTTCTGGTGTCATTCTAAGGGGATCCAGTATCTGTCTGCCTGGGATGACATGATGAACAGACGACGATGCTTTCCCAGAGTTGGCCTGCACCTGTGGCCCTTGGGATTCCAGATACTGGCTAAGGCTCTTGCCACCCCTATAGTGCCTTTTTTAGGCAAGGTTCAAATGACAAATTCACTACCATAACAGGTACAAGCAAGCCAAATCGGAGGGTTTTGCTACTCTATACTAGAAGTCTAAACCTCAAAATGCAATCACTTGAGGCACTCCTTAAAATGGAGAACATCAACATCTGTGCAGTGTCAGAGACCTGGTTCAAGGCTCCAGAGAGCTCCCCTGCATTACCAGGCTATAATTGATACCACACCTTTCAGCCACCTAACCTGGAACGAAACACTAAAGGTGGAGGTGTGTCCATATTCATTAAGGATATCCACACATCTAGGCTAGTTGCTCAGCATAATGCATCTGAGATTATCCAAGTGCAACTAACTCTGGGCAAGACCGCAATCCAAATTGTAGCTTGCTACAGATCCCCCACCGTGCCTCAGAATTCCCACTCCTCATTTCTTGATACACTGGAAAATATTAGGATACAACCCAGCACCTTAATAATGGGCGATTTCAACTACCCCACCATTAGCTGAGAAAACTACTCATGTTCCAACTCCTTTTGCTCAACGTTTTCTGGAATTCATAAATTCCAGTGCCTTGGATCAACTGATCCACACCCCCACCAGGAGCAGCAGTACCCTAGACCTGGTCATCACCAACATGGGTGACTGGTGCTCCACACCAAAGGTCAAGTCCTCAGGCAGATCTGAACACAAGCTAATCACCCTAGACATCCACATCCCGCCCCCACCCCCCACTAGGGAAACTACCGTAAAAATTTTCTCCAATGCCAACTTCATGCTTCTTAAGACAGAAGTGGCAAACTTTGTGACTCCCATGTAGATGGATAATAGAGGTACGACTGCTAAATCCTACACAAATGCACTTTAAAGTGCTATCCCTAACAGAACCAAGATGCTATTCTCCAAAAAATTAAGCCAATTTGGTGGTCCCCTGCCAACTCTACAACAGAAGAAAGAAACTGTTACAAACAGAGAGAATAAAATCCCATGATTGGAGGAACTCCCTGGTCAGCCTCAGTAAGAAGCTGAGATCCTTCATAAAATCCTCCAAAGCTAGTTACAAAAACAAAATCGCCACTGACTCTAAAGACAACCATAAAGCATTCTATAACTATGTCAAGCATCTCCATGGCAACACTCAGATCTGCTCTGAGTTACAGCACAATTGCTCTAAATATACAGAACCAGCTGATATTGCCAACATCCTGGCAGGTTCAGTGCTAACTTTACCCCCCTCTCACCCCTAAAGGACTCATCTCTATACTGGACGAATGAAAATTTCCTGTAATTGCAGCTGCACAGGTAAAAACCACACACTCCAAATCCAAGAACACAGCATCCATGAGACCTGACAACATCCCAGGCTGTGTTCTAAATGAACTACAGAACGTACTGGCACCCCACCCAAGTACCATGTTCAATCATAGCTTCACCTCAGGCTTTGTGCCCACTGAATGGCGTACAGCGACGGTTATCCCACTCCACAAAGAATGAGCCTGGTCTGCAAGCTCATGGAACGTATCATTATGGAACTTATAAAACAAAGACATTGGTAATCTCCAAACTCTAGACCCTACCCAGTTCGGGTTTGTAAAAGGCAGATCATGTCTCCTAAACCTGATGGACTTCTTTGAAGCAGTCACCAAAGCTGTAGACGAGGGTAAGGTGGTTCACTCAGCCTATCTAGATCTCGCCAAGGCTTTCGACACCGTCCCCCACTCTGGAATTATAGATGAACTCACTAAACTAGGTATAACTTCCTATGTCACTAGATGGGTTGCAAGCTGGCTCACTGACAAAACCCACACTGTGAAAGTAGCAGACTCCAAATCCGACTTCAGACCAGTGACAAGTGGTGTACCACAGAGTTCATTCCTGGGTCCTCTCTTGTTTGGTATCTACTTCTCTGAAGTACAGGCCAACACAGATGGTCTTTGGCTAACAAAGTTTGCAGATGACTGCAAACTAGGAGTCCTAATCGAAACTCCTAACAATGTGGACATCCTACAAAAGGGCCTCACTGAGACAGATGCCTGGTGTCAAAGCCATGGCCTCAAGTTCAATGCCAAAAAGTGCATTGCCATCCACTTTGGTAAAAACTATGTACCCATGAGCTACCACATAGGTGGTAGTCTACTTAACACCAAAAGTGTGATAGAGACCTTGGGACAGAGGTGGGCAGTAGTCTCTCCTTTGATAATCACATCGCCACAGTAGTCAAGAAATCCTTCTGTGTGGCACACCTCATCACAAAAGGTTTCTCATCCAGGAAGAAAGAGGTCACTGTTTTAAAGCAATTTACTGATTAACTGCATTTCATTGCCGTTTTACTGTATTCCATTGTTATTGCTGCAATTCATTACTGTTGAACTGCATTTCATTTCTATTTTAACTGTATTTTTTTCATACCATGAGTTCTGTTTTTATCCGTAAGTGGTTAATCTATGCTTTTATATGAGTTTTACTGTGTTCCTAACCCTTAAATTGAGTAGCATAGTCTGCATACAGCTTTGCTGCATTCAGAGATGTTTGTTTTTGCCTTCTGTGTTCATGGCAGCCATTCTGTGTTTGCTTTCTGTGTTTCTGGCAGCCATCTTGTGTTGGTAGGGGCCTATCTTCTCTGCTAGTGAGAGTAAAAGGTCTGTCTGGACCTTGTCTACACAAACGGATTGATTGGTAAAGAGAGCAGGGACTAGCAGGATTGATTAGATTTCTGTGTTACTAGAATCTTTTATTTTTTTTTGAGGTATTTAAATCCCCGTCTGAGCTGGTTTGGGCTTGTTCGTGCGTCACACACATCAGCTGCACTATTTTTTAACCCATTGTGAGGTGTTCCAGCTACAATGATCACCTAGTAGTACTCATCTTAGATCTTCCACCCTTTTCCCCCTTAGCTCTCTCCCTCAAATTCTGACCAATATGGATGGACAATTTCCTACAGTTTCTCCTGCCAGTCCGGTTGATATGGCATCCCGAGACAGTGTAGCAACTGCCTCATGTACATGGACAACCATCTACTACCACCACCTAGGAACACAATTTGTGACAGATGCAATTAGATTAAGATAGTCTACGCTGTCTCCTTCACAAGCCAGTATATCTGAAACTGAGAAGGTTGTCAATACAAACACCACACCACCCACACAACACATACCCACATATGCAGAGGTCCTGAGCAAAAACATACCCAAACAAGAGAGACCTCCGAGGCAGAAACGCATGCTAACTCCACAGCCCACCACACCACACACCTGTGTCTCACAGCCACTAAGGCCTAACCATAAACCCAACATATTAGTCATAGGAAACTCCATTGTGAGACACACAGGTGTGCCTCTTACCAAGCTGGATAAGGAGAAAGTCCTGGTTATTTGTTTGTCAGGTGCCAGAATCCGCCATATCACACATACACTCAAGTCTGTCAACAACAGGTGCTGTTATAACTCTGTCCTAGTCCATGTTGGCATGAATAACTTGAGACGTACATCCCTGGATTATATGAACAGACAACATGATTAAGCTAGCTGAATGTGTCCCAGGCAGGTATGTCCTTAGCCTTAAGCAGCATTCTACCATCATCCAGAATGATGCCTCAATACAAACACAAAATTATTGACTCTCTAACAATTGGCTTAATTTCTGGTGTTCCAAGGAGATCCAGTACCTGACAGCCTGGGAAGATATCGACAGACCACGATGCTTTGTCAGAGATGACCTCCGGTCTCCCTTGGGCTTCTGGCAAAGGCTCTTGTCCTCCCCTATAGTACCTTTTTAGGCAATGCTATGAGGTCAAAACCACCAACATGAAAATTTCATCAAAATGCAAATTAAAGGTCATGCTGCTAAATGCTAGGAATCTAAACATGAAATTGCACTCACTGCAAGCATTCTTAACCCTAGAAGACGCTGACATTTGTGCGGTCACAGAAACCTGGTTCAAAGCTGTGGATAGTACCCCAGCCGTACCAGGTTACTCATCCTGTCACACATTCAGACCCCGAACCATGGGCAGCAAAGCTATAGGAGGTGGAGTTTCAGTATGTATTAAAGACATACACACCAAAAAGCTGGTCTAACGGTATGATGCATGGGAAACGCTCCAAGTGCAGTTAACCCTTGACAAGACCCCTATTCAAATTATAGCTAGCTACAGTCCCCTGCCTTTGACTAAGGATGGCCCACTCCACCTATCTGGACCTCTTCGAATCTATCAAGATTCAACCCTTTGCCCTGATCCTGGTTGACTAACTATCCAAACATAGATTGGAAGAACTACTCATGCTAAAACACAAATGTCCAGGGATTCCTTGATTTCATCAATGCAAATGCCTTAGACCAGCTGGTTGACACCACCACAAGAGGTGGTAATATCCTGGGCTTGGTATTGAACAACATGAGTAACCACTGCAGCATCTAACCAGTGTCAGCCTCCCTGGCTGTTGTGAATACGTATTTTAACAAGAGAGAAGAGCATAGGGTGACATACCAGAGGGAAGGAAGATGCACAGGTGGATTATATCTTAGGCAGGAGGGCCAGTTTGAAGGAGATTGAAGACTGTAAAGTGGTTACCGGGAAAGTGTAGTTAGGCAGCATAGGATGGTGGTTTGTAGGATGAAGTTGGTGACAAGAAAAGGAGGAGGAGTGTGAGGGCAGCACCAAGGATCAAATGGTGGAAATTGAAAAAGGGTAATTGTGAGGTGGAGTTCAGGGATGGGTTAAGACAGGCACTGGGTGGCAGTGAAGAGTTACCAAATAGCTGGGTAACTACAGCAGAGCTAGTAATGGAGACGTGTAGAAAAGTGCTTGTTATGACATCTGGACAGAGGAAGGATGACAAGGAGACCTGATGGTGGAATGAGGAAGTGCAGGAGAGTATACAGAGAAGGAGGTTGGCAAAGAAGAAGTGGGATTGTCAGAGAGATGAAGAAAGTAGACAGGAGTATAAGGAGATGAGGTGCTTGGCAAAGAGAGAGGTGGCGAAGGCTAAGGATAAGGCATATGAAGAGTTGTATGACAGGTTGGACACTAAGGAAGGAGAAAAGGACCTGTACCAATTGGCTAGACAGAGGGACCGAGCTAGGAAAGATGTGCAGCAGGTAAAGGTGATAAAGGATAATGAGGGAAACATACTCACAAGGGAGGAGAGTGTGTTGAGGAAATGGAAAGAGTACTTTGAGGGGTTGATGAGTGAAGAGAATGTGAGGGAGAGAAGGTTGGATGATGTGGAGTAAGAATGAGACAGCAGGCAGCAGCCTTGTAAAGTGACCTGGAAATGGATATTGGGATGTTACTGAAAAAATACAGCAAGCGGGCTTTGAAATGTAGTTTAATTAAACAAAATGCACTTGCAATTTACCGGCCATAATTTAATTTTTTTCAGGTAGTCCAGATCCTGGTATATTGTATACCATTACACTTAATTAGGGAGAGGTGTCATTATGTGGAAGTAAGCAGACCTAGTTTCAGTGAAAGCTCTGTGGTTGTTTGCAGGTAGGAAGTTGCATGATGTGGAGCCAATGTGTTTTATTATTTTTAATGAATTTGTCATTTCAAAGTATGGTTTTCTTTCTTGTAAAAGAAGGCAGGATTGAATGAGCCATATAATGCTTAACTGACAATAATGGGATAGAAACATTATACGTGATGTATTATGTTTGCAGCTACACTCGTTTCAATGGTGTCTGTGATGCATAACTAGTTTTGGGCCTGTGTCCCAATATTTTTCGCTTTGTCCAGAATTCTTGCTCTAAGGTTGAGAGGTATGGTTCCATGCTAAATCAGAAGGCTGTATTTACCTTGGATGACTTTTCAGCATAATTATGAGAAACAGAGCGTTTTTAATATCTCCACTTATTTGCAATATAAACTGCCATGTAACCTTGCAAATAGCTTTCTTATTACGCTACTTTAATTCTTTTGGAATTGACAGGTATGCCTCGTTGGTTCTGACGTAAGCATAGTGTGCTGTGACTGATTTCTTGCAGCAGTCTGTGGTTTACTTATCACAATAACTTTTCTGTGTTTCTGGGTGTGTGATCAATTTAACAGTTAAAACAAGGTTTTCCAAATTTAAATAAATACATAATAAAGTAATCCTTTCTTCACTTTTGAGCTATTGATGGTGTGGGAATTTGTTTTTTTTCAAAAGCGATGGTCAGCATTACATCTTAGTAAACTGTCTGTCTGTGAATAACTTCAGCACAAATTAAAATGTCTGAATGTCAAATGACTTTAGATTGGAGGGAAGTTATATGTTTACTCCAGTATATAGTATGATCTTAGAGAGTTTATAAATTATAAATTTAATTTTTGCAGAGCAGTTTGTTGATTTATTGATTGTCCTTTTGGTGGTGGGAAATTGCATGGATGAATCCATCTCTATTATATATTTTTTTCAGATATTTTGACTTCCAGAAAGTTTCAATCAGTGAGACTGTGTCATGTGATTACTGAGGTTGACTATTTTACAAGTAGGGGCTCCTTTTGTGTGTGTGTGTGTGTGTGTGTGTGTGTGAGGGACAGATTTAATATGTTTACTGAATATATTTTTGCAAATGGAATTCGTAGTTAAATAGGCCCCTCTTCTTAGACAAGTAGATTTGAGTAACCAATATTAGATCTTAGCCATCCAGCTGGGAAAGTTTAGTATGTGGATTTTCCTTCCTGTTTGAAGGCTATGCTGCTTACTTAAGGAGTATACTCATGGCTATCCATCCAGTTGTACTGTTGAACTACATTGTTTTGATAATGAGAGGAGCTTTTTACAGAAGTTGAAAGCTTTTGTGTCAAGAACCTGTCCATACAAAGTGGCTTTTTTATGTTGCAGTGAAGGCTGTGGTCTTTGTGGTGAGTCTATTGAATATAACCAGTATTTCTGATGTGGAGAAAGTCTCTTAAGGCAGGATCTTTCTTAGCCTGGAAAGCAAGCCAGTGATGAACATTATAGGGGCCAGTGAGACAGAGGAAAGCAAAAAGCTTTTTAGTCTGTTTGGATAACTAAGTGAAGTTAGTCCTTTGACTTTTTTTGTTATAAATGGTTGTACTCTTTCTTTTGGCATGTGATTTTGCTGAGGCACTTGCCAAAAGGGGTCCTGCGCTCAATAATTGCACTTGTAAAGGAAGAATACAGGGATGTTATGACCTCCTTGAAGCCCTGACAGACGGCACGAGTCCTGCAGGTGTAAAGGTCCCAGGCAATACACGCAAGAAGTGTGACAGTCTGTCAGACATCTTCTGACAGCAAGAGTCATACTTCTTAAAACCAGAGACCTTCGATTCTTTAGACATTATCTAAAGTGACAACACCATTGCAATCACTCACACAAACACACAGATTACACTACAAATTAAATTAACTTAAAGATCCTGACAGAAAACACACTCACTCCAACTACTAGGAGGGGTGGGAAGGGGCCTAAGGGAAAAACCCTTGGAAAAAATTTAAGGAAAGGGAAGATATTTGTAAGGGAGTGCTAACAAACTAAATTACTATAGAAAAACTAATTTAAAGGGGGTCTAAGTTTGACTAGAACTTTAGAAAATTAACTAACCTGCATAACCGGTTGGAAAAGCACCTCGTCAGCTAAGCGGCAAAGGAGATCTGGGGAGTAACCGCCTAGCATTGTGGGATATGGGGGAGCATCGAGCTAGTGGAATTAGCTCTCGAGCTTTAGTATTGGCAGAGTCGGAGCAGAGGATCGTCTCCGAACCCATCCAGCAAGAATGAAGGCGAGATAGACAACTTAACATCATTGCATCTACATATTCCAACTAAAGTGTCACAGGATGTTTTACAATTTTTACAAAGGCTTTGACCACTTCAAAGTATGACATTTCTCTCTGGCCTTCCTCTATCCTTGCAATGTTTGTCAGTGTCAGCTGTAACATTCTAGTTGTGAAAAATCTGAGTATTTCCTTATTTAGATGAATGTTTAGTTACAGACTTGAGTGCAGCATGGGTACAAGGCTGTCTTCATGAGAGTGAGGGAAAAGTCTTAGTTCTTATTATGGCAAGTTTGCTAGCACTGCTAGTAGCACAACACACTGATTTTCTTTAATCATATACTCGTGCTTTCTACTGTTATGGTATGTTTGGGAAAAAGTACAGTTTTGTACCTACCATAAATGTAGATGTTCGAGGATCCACATTGCTGCAGTCCTAACTATTGGGTAGTCCGCTGTCCAGTCGGCCCGAATACCAAAGTATATGGCTGACGTCGGTCAGGGCGCATTAGACTGACGTCAGTACGTCAGGGTACTAATGCGCATGACCGACGTCATATCCTCAGTCTTTTCTTGCCCCAGTTGTCAGAAGACCCTGAAAAGCTAAGGCCAAAACCAAAAATTCCAAACATACCTGCACCAAAAATATGTACAATATATACAAAATTACCAGAATATAACCCCACCTACACAACCACCCTTAAACACAGAGGGGAAGGAGGGAGGGTAAATTGGACTGCAGCAATGTGGATCCTCGAACATCTACATTTATGGTAGGTACAAAACTGTACTATGTTCTTCATTCCACATTGCTGCAGTCCTAACTATTGGGTAGAATCCCAAAGCAGAGGTAAGGGAGGCTGGCAAATCATAAGGAAGCAGGAACTGACAACATGCCTTGCAAAATAGCTGTGGCAAAACCAGCCCTAGACTTAGAGTAGAGAGGAAGGTGATAATGCTTAGAGAAAGTATGCACTGAACTCCAAGTAGCTGCCTCCAAAATATCCTTAGTGGCCACCCCTTAGAAATGCTGTAGAAGTGGCAGTAGCCCTAGTGGAATGAGGCCTAATTCCAGCTGGAATCTCCTTGCCATGATGGGAATAACAAAATGCAATGCAAAACCCAATCCACCTAGAAATAGTTTGTTTTGACACAGGCTTGCCCTCGAACCCAAAGCAAAAGAAACAAACAACTGCTGAGACTGCCTAAAATCCTTAGTCCTGCTCAAATAATAACGCAATTGCCTGTGTACACCTAAAGTGTGCAAAATCTTTTCCCCTTTATTTTGGGGATCTGCATAAAAGTAGGCAAATGAATAGTTTGGTTTAAAGCCACACTAGAAACCACCTTAGGCATACAGGAAGGATTAGTGCGTAAAGATACCCTATCCTTATGAAAAATCAAAAAGGCTCTACCGCCATAAGGGCCTGCAACTCAGAAACCCTTCTTGCAGAAGTAATGGCCAACAAAATAGTAGTCTTCCATGACAAATATTTCAATTCAGCAGTAGCCGCAGGCTCAAAAGGTTGTAGAGTAAGTTTCTCCAACACAAAATTGAGATCCCAAGCAGGAGTAGGAGCTCTACGTGGGGTCTTATATTCTTTGCCCTCTAAGAAATTGTTTGAACAAAGGATGCGAAAACAATGGTGGGTCACAATCATAGTGAGCTGAAATTGCTGCAGCATGAATCTTAATGGAAGAGAAAGACAAACCTTTGTCCAATAACTCAGTAAGATATTGAAGAGCCACACTCAAATTAGGCTCAGAAATCTCCAAATTGTTTGCTGCACTCCAAAATAAAAATCTCTTCCATTTTTCGTACACTTTCCTTGTACTAGGTCTTCTGGCTTCCATAATCACATTTAAAACTTGTTGAGGAAGTTGAGACCTGCTGTCTTTCAAAACAGAATATGCCAGGCTGTTAGATGAAGAGATTGAAGCTTGACATTGAGCAGGTGACCGTCCCTCTGAGACAACAGGTGTGGAATCAAGGGTAAAGGCCATGGAGGCTTCCTTACCAGACTCCTCAGTAATGGGTACCAGTGCTGCCGAGGCCAATCTGGAGCTATTAAAATCATCCTTGGCTTGTCTTGTCTGGCCTTTAGAAGCACCTTTGGGAGAAGAGGCAGAGGTGGAAAAGCATAGACATGAAGATTTTTCCAACTGAAAGAAAGAGCATCCACTTTCCAAGCTGTGTGATGAAACCTCTTTGTGCAAAACTTTGGCAGCTGGTGGTTTAGTGGAGAAGCGAACAGATCTATGTCTGGAGTTCCCCATGACACTGTCAATTTTTGAAATACATGAAGATCCAGTTTCCACTGTGGGGATCCATGATTTGTCTGCTTAACACATCTGCTAAGGAGTTCTGTGCTCCCGGCAGAAACCTTGCCTGAAGAGTTAGTTGCAAGCTGAGCGCAGTCTCCCATAAAATCATTGCTTGCCTGCACAATGGGTAAGAATGTGTTCCCCTTGTTTGTTGATGTACCACATGACAGTTGTGTTGTCTGTTAGAATCAACACCTGCCCTGGAAGAAGTAACTCCTTGAAAGCCATTAATGCAAACTGGACTGCTAACATCTCTTTCATGTTGATATGTAGATGCTGTAGTCTGGCAGGCCACTTGTCTTGTATCCACTTTCCATTTAGATGAGCTCCCCAAGCAATGTCTGAGGCATCTGTCGTTAGAATCTGACTCGCCTCTGGCGGGTCACAGAGAGTCCCTTGTTTAGGTGACATTCCTGAGCCCACCACAAAATTCCTTTTGAATGCAAGGTATTATTTGAATGACAGTGTCCAAATCCTGGCAGTGCTGTGTCCATACATTTTGAGATACCATTGCAGCTTCCTCATATGCAGTTTGGCATTGGGAAGCACCAGAATACAAGATGCCATGAACCCTAAGGCTTGAAGGACTGTCCTTGCAGTCAGCCCGGACTGAAGAGATAGTCGATGGAAGTAACTGGAAAGATTCTTTTGTTTGTCCGGGGTTAAAAAGGCCATCTGGGCTGCTGTATTCAGTCTCACACCCAGAAAGCACATGTCTTGAGAGGGTACTAGACTGGACTTTATTTCGTTCACAGAATACCCTAGGCATCTTAGCACTGCTATGACATAATCCAAATGCTGTAGAAGGTCTTCCTTTTCTTGAGCTAGAATCAGGCAGTCGTCCAAGTAAGGATAGATTTGAATTCCTTTTAGCCTGAAGTAAGCTATCACTGGAGCCAGAACCTTTGTGAATACTCTGGGCGCAGTGGATAAGCCAAAGGGCAATGCAGAGAACTGATAATGAGAATTTCCAGCTCGAAACGCAGATACTTCCTGCAACTTAGTCTTATAGGCACATGAAGGTAAGCTTCCTTGAGATCTAAAGTTACCATCCAGTGATCCTTGCCCAGCAGAGGTAAAAGCTGTTGTAACGCCAACATTTTGAACTTGGGAATGTCCAGATAAGTGTTGAGGATAGATAACTCCAAAATTGGCCTCCACGTGTTCCCCTTCTTGGTACTAGGAACAGGCGAGAATAAAATCCTAGGCCCCTTTCTGGCACAGGAACTGGCTGAATGGCCCCTATGTGGAGCAACAGAGAAATTTGCTTGTGAGCCTCCTGTCTTTGTAGAGGAGGAATGTCTGGCATGCCTTTGAAAGGAGGCATGGTATGGAAGTAAAACCTGTAACCGTGGTGAATGATATCCAGAACCCATCTGTCTTGGGTAATTAAATCCCAATTTTCTTTGAAAAGAGACAGCCTTCCTCCCAAAGGTGCTGCCAGGCGAGAATGTACTGGCAGCTGAAAAGGCAGGTCATTGGGTCTGCTTACGAAAGACTGACCCCTGCCCTCACCAGATGTCTGAGCAGTGCAACTCCCTGTCCTAGGCCTAAAAGAACCTTGAGCTCTGCCCCTACCACGTCTAGACCTACCCCTAGACTGGGAATCATAAGCAGGATAAGTCCATCCCTTAAGTAGGCCAATTTCTACTAAACTTCGGAGGCTGCACCTGCAAAAAATCCTTAACAGTTTGCATAGACTTAGCCTTGTCCTCCATTTTCTTTAAGACTGCTTACACAGGCGAACCAAACAACACATCAGACTGCAAAGGAGCATCCAAAATCCTTGTTTTAACATGCTCAGCTAAATTCTGATCTCTCAACCAGGCATGCCTACGAAGAACAGAACCAGTGGCAGCCACCCTCGAGGAGGCCTGCACAGCATCAAAACCACATTGCAAGGAATGTTTACCCACCTGTTCAGACACATGAACTAAATCCTGCAACTCTTTACACTCAATACCTTCTGCCAGAGCATCCACCTTAGATTTCAATTGTGAAAGGAGATAATTTTGATATTTTAACATGTGAAACTGACAATTCAACGCCCTCATGGCTAAAGTGGAAGAAGTATACACTTTCTTTCCCCATCTATCCAAAGCCCTTGCCTCTTTATCAGGAGGAACAGGATTTTTAACAACAGAGGCCTTCACACCTTTAGGCCCCTGAGAGACAGTTTCGGGTCTGCCCTAGGACTCTTAAAAGATACTTATGAGCTTCAGGCACCCTATAGTACCTATCCGGTTTAACTGGGGCAGGAGGCAAAGAATCAGGATTGAGGGAAGCCTCTGCAAAACATCTTCCACCACATTCAGAACAGGAGGTATAGCTAAAGGCCTATGCTGGGGTAAAACAAGAATTCCCTAAGCCTCTTCCTGGAATCAGAGAAATCTTGACCTTCCCATTTAAAATGCTCCCTCATGGAATGCAGAGTCTCTGAAAATGAAAAATCCTCAGGAGGAGAAGCTGAAGGAGTAGAATCATCCACATCAGAATCAGAATAAGGAGGATACTCCTGCAAGTCGTCAGAAGACTCAGAAGCCTCGAACATTGCTCAAAACTCTCAAACTCAGGTTCCACCCTAGGCCTCTTATCAGGAGGGGCATAGAACCTCTAATCATAGTAATCAAATCCTCTGCCATTTTAAGCATATGTTTCTTAGGCAAAGACCCTGAAGCACTAGGAGAAACCCCACTGAAGTTAAACTTGGCCTGCCTCTCAAAGAAGCCTTGGAAACAGAAGGGAGGCTCTAACCACCTTAGGAAGAGAGGGAAGAACAGCCACCTGAGAAGCCCCTCAGCCTGGCCTACTTCCTGAGGATACATCCTGTAACAGTAAAGTCTCTCCCTGAGACTCCAAAGAAACACCTGGCAAAACCTCCGGCTCCACTGAGCCTTCTAAAGATCCGGCGTCTGGGACTGTCGGTTCTTCCACTCTAGGCTTTGCTGCTTTGTCCTTGCGCTTTTGGCGAAGCGGCGTCGGAGCCTCCGACGGCATTTTATAATTACAACGCTTCCCAAAACTAACCTGGCACAGTCTAACCTTCTCTTAATAGTGCGTTTGTTAAATCTAGCACAAGAGCGGCATCCAACAACGCCGTGCTCAGGCCCTAAACAAGGTATACACAAAGTATGGTAATCCCTATGAGGTATCTGTTTCCCACAAGAAATACAGTTATTCACTTTTTCTGACATCCGGTTAAATACTGAGGCAAGAAAAACAAAATATTCCAACGGGTACTTAGCCAACTTTGATTCGGTCTGAAACTCTGACTTCAGAAACTTTCAGAACGCCAACCTGCACTCGCAAAATTGCTTCTGCATCGGACCATGCGGCAAAAAAGACTGAGGATATGGCGTCGGTCATGCGCATTAGTACCCTGACGTACTGGCGTCAGTCTAATGCGCCCTGACCGACGTCAGCCATATACTTTGGTATTCGGGCCGACTGGACAGCGGACTACCCAATAGTTAGGACTGCAGCAATGTGGAATGAAGAACATCTGTACTTTGTGTTACTTGTGGGAGGATGCTGCATTTCTCAGACTGTCATTGTGGAGAAGCTATGTAATTATTGTTTTATGCCATCCATTCCCGTTTGAAATACTACTCGCTTATATACTTCTCTCTGGAAGATAGAAAATGTCTTCGAGGGCAGCTGGCGTTCATCCTGCCACTGAAACAGTGACATATACAGTTATTGGTTCACAGAGATCTCTATTAGTTTACAAATTTTTTTGTATATCGATTGAGTGGTTCATTGTAGTGGGAGGATGGTGCAGTCAAGGGAGCATCGGTCCTTTGCAAAATGTGCAGTTAGTATGAAGCGGTTGTTCGTTTTCCATAAATTCCACATGTCTTTGTATCATAGGCTGTGTATGCCAGGCCAACAAGCACTTTATTTGCAGCTGAATATTTATTTGATAGCTCCTACCTGTTAATCGGTTACAGATGTCTCGTGTAATTGTTTCCATACATTTCACTTTTGTTGAGATTGTGCTTATTTACTGTCTCAATAGAATTGTATCGACAAAGTGTGAGTCTCCTTTGTATCTGGAAAATATGCATAATTGGGCAGTTTTTTCAATAATGGTGCTGCATTGTCATTGCTTACAGAAACTATTTTCAATGTCAATTTTAAACTATCTCTACGTGTGCTGTATGATACAATCGGGAATGTGCATCACACAACACATTAATGTTTGTACAATTGTTTTGGACTATGCAAGGAGCCAATGTGACATTAGTCCATATGTTAACGTGTATCCGGAAGTGTCCATATGCATTTTATAAGAATGTGTTTCAATCAATGTCAGTATCAAGGCTAGAGTACTTTTACTGATCACCGTTTTGTCTGTGGGACTGATTTGCGTTGCTTAGCAGATGCCTATGATTATTTGTTCGAAGCAAGTTATTGTAACTATTAAAAACAAGGGTTTTCTGTGGCGGTACACTTGGGGGGGGGGGTTTCTAATATTATGGATGATGGTTGGTAGTGATGGGTGCAAGTGTGTGGATGGATTGGGGTGGAAGGGCTGTGTAAAGTTCCTTAAGTAACTAACTTAAGTGTACATTGTGGTCTGTGGGTTGCAGTGCTGTTTCTACACAACAGTAATTTCTATAGATGTTCAGAAATACTGTCTGCATGACATTATTTTCCAATAGATTACGCTGTGTCTGAACCCGGTGGTTACCCAGCATAGATAATGCTTTTTTTTGTAATTGGCATTTACAAAGGCACAATGGCATTTTCAATGTGCTCCCTCAGTACATGTGCGCATGTTGACCTTTCGAGTTGCGATAGCTGTTATTGATTGTAGTCCTGGTCTCATGGGTTCAATAACACAACTTGGAACACAACAGCTTTGAGTCTGACAGTTACACAGCCTGTCACGTGTTGTGGTTTTTAGCATGCCACTTCAATACTGTGTCCTTCAGTTTTGGCCTATTTTTGAAACAAAAATTTTGTACGTTATCAATGTGCTGCGCCTTTTGTATCCATTCTTGAGTTGAAGTAATCCACTTAGATTTCTTGCAGGCTTTGAACATTCATATATATTTTGACATTCACTTTTCTATTGGCCTTTGCCTGTTGCTTTCAAATCATATTTCCACACTTTCACTGCTCTTGGTGCATGTAATTAACCCATACATCTGAAGTGGACACATGAAAGTAAAGATAACGAAGTAGCCTTTTACATTTCGCAATGCACACGTTTTCTGGGCACAGTAGCCAATACCAATTTCTCTGGTACATGCCTGATCTACTTGGACATTGGTTAACTGCTCAGCACATGAATGGCTTCAATATATCTATAATCCTTGTATTTGGGATTTACTTTTTACACATGTAAATGAGTATATGCCGATGAATAATCTAGTCTTTGATTGATCCAGTTATCCCTGGTGTTATCCCTTCTTTTTTTAGTGTCGCTGTTGACATGGCATTTCAAGGTCACAGTTCAAGACAGGGTTATCAATTTGAGCCGACCTATCGCCCAGGAGAGCCTAGGAGGAAACGGCGTATGAGCAGCAGCAATGACAGTGAACAGCCAACAGTACAGCCTGAAGGCTATAGTCTAGAGGATATGCAGTGGTGCTTCTGTGGCCACTGCACAATTATGACCACGGAACGTGAATGTCACTGTTGTGTGTCATCACCACGCGCGATCGAAAAATGGAGACAACTAAACTCGGGATCAGAAAGTGCCACATGCATCACCTTCCACCCCCAATTTGAGACTGCTTGCTTATTACCACACATTCTAGAGCTACTATATAGGTATCACTGTATGCTTAGAGGAAGATACCGACGCACACAGTGGACAAACAGGTAAATGTTTCAATGATTACACTGATGCCCAAGTGGGACTGACTGGCTGCTTGTGCTGCATATTGTAATGTGTAAAGGTAGGGCACAGTTAGCAACAATTCATGTTAGAAGCATTATATCTATACAGTTTGCATGTGGCCTCTTATGTGCAAGTGGTTAGTCTTGCATGCAACTTGACTACCATTGGTGAAATAATTGCTGCTTGACACGTATGCACATAGCCAATCCGTCGCAGTTGCTGAAGGCTCAGAAGCATATCTGGACAAATGTTGAGGAGTGCTTATGAAATGGTGCAAATTACTGAAATTTGTTTTATTTCAGGTTGTACCGCCTGTTTGCCTACAGAGCATATGTCTTGTGGGTGCACAACAATCGCAAACTTGGATTCGGAAATCGCATGATACTTCCCGCGTGTGTTGCAGCACGAATAAGAGCTGAATTTCCAGCTGAAGAAGATGACCGTTACACTGGGTTTCAACCTTTTGAAGGACTATGGATTTACTCTGAGCATTGATATGGACTTCTGTTCATCTAAGTGTGTTTATCCTGCTGTAATCCTTACACGAAAAGGAATGCTGCTATACATTAATGTAACACTCCTGAATGTGCACTGTAATGGAGAGCAATAAAGTGTTTGATTCATAAGATTAAGATGTGTCTGTGATCATTGCTGAGCCAGCAACGTCTTCATAAAACAATTAGATTTTCATTTCTGATCAACTCATGTAGACCACTGTAGCGTCTTGCCAGTAATGCAGAAAGTTGGTTGATTCATATGTCCACTAAACTACAAATACCTCTCAGTGGTATAATTCATTTTCGTACGTAGCGCTGGATTCTACCATGATGCCACTAACAGCAGAGCTATTAGGAATATGTATGTGTACTGGATAAAGGGAGGTTAGGCAATGCAACCTCTTGCTGCTATTGTGCAGTTCTCACTGTGTGCATCTAACTTATTTGTAAAATTCATTTTTCATGGTAGGTCACAGTATGTTCAGCTGAGATGTTACAGTAATCCATCCTGAAGTGGATATACGGTACAATTTCCTGATAGCTTTCTTGGTTTGCGTGAGTCCTGCAAAAGCAATAAAAAAGATAGTTGAAGTATGGTTTTCAGTATGGTACTGACAAAGGCAATCAATGTTGCATGTTAGTATGGATGCATTGCAGACTAAGTGTAGTTTATTTTGCTAACAGAAGTGCTTTGATTTGTATACGGTCTGAATGGCGACTCACACCAAGGCCATTTAGAGATGCAACGGTACTGCGGTTATGGTGGGTGGGTGGTAGCTCTGAGTAATTGCGTGCATTTTAGCAGATATGAGGTCTTGCTCAGCACTGCTGGATGGACTGTGGGATATTGCTGTCAATTAATGGATGGATTCAAACCATACATGGCATTTGCCTATTTGGTGTTGCTGAGTAATGAATTACTTTTCTTTTGCTAGCTTTTTAATGGAGAAATAGATTAGTCATGGTGCTTAACTTTGCGGAAGTTAGAATGACAGTATACTGATAATGTCACTCATTTTCTAACGAGTCGTGAATTGAAACATGCTGGGACAATTAATTCCAGTTCACAATGTATTTTTCTATCTTGCAGGTGTACAACAGCCATGCCTCAGTGCTTTGCATATGGTTACCGCATTTCCCGAGACTGTCTGCCTCCCGGTGTATCATTCCATCGGTTTCCACGTGAAATTAAACAGTGTACCCAATGGGTGGTTAACTGTGGCAGAGATGTCGGTAATGTAAGTCAATTTGTCAAAGCTGAGGTAACCATTGTAAAGCCACGGCATTTCCTGTGTTCAAACCATTTTGAAGAGAGCCAGTTTGAACTGAATTTCATGCATCAGTTACTTCCAGAAGGCATGAAGCCACGACGTCCGATTAGGAAACTAATTAGTAATGCAGTGCCTACACTATTCGGTTTCTCCGCGAAAAATCCACGGACATCAACAATATGTCGCCTTCGGCGCAAACAACACAGAAATGTAAGTAATCTTCAAATATTTACTTATTTGTTTAGTCGCAAATCTGTCCAGTAAGTGCTGTGGACATCGTAATGGGTATTGTAACTATTAATTTTGTGACCATTGCAGCTTATTGATGAATTACTAACTACCACACAGCCCACATTGCCGGCGATTGTGACTGAACAACTGTCACGAGACCGAAAGGCAAGTATTTGCTGCATTCGATTATTTTAGTATCCTGCTGTGATTTTGGTCACCTTTCAATTATGATGAGTGGTTGAGGTTAGACTGTGTTGTCTCTGACAGACTGACAGTGCAGCAAACCGTACAGCAAAACGTAAGCGAAGTGAACCAGCAGCAGAGTTAGTACAGCAGAATGATGAAGAGCAACCAGAAGAACGTCCGGCCCATGCAGGTAAACAGGCATCCGTACTTGCAGAAAACAGACTAGACAAGCATTTCTTTGCTATACTGCTACGCTTATGTAAGTCACAGTAAGCTTCATTTCTATAGGCAATATGAGAACTGGTGTTGTCCAGTAGACATGGAAGAATGTCTCTGCTATTCACAAAAGATGGTGAAGTGTTGACAGGCTTGTAGGCTGTCATTGATACGCAATCCTGGATTCAGGGAAAACTGGTTTGAGTTGATGACACAGCATGTTGATGTCAGCCATGTGTAAATGGTGTTATGCAGATTCACGTTTGTATCTAACGAACAATTCATGGTAAACAGTCGATTTAAGGAGAAGATTTTTATTAACGCTTTTTTACCAAGGGGGAAATTACTGCACTAGTTCACAACAAACTTGCGCAGCATACTGAAAGATGTACATAAGAATGTGAAACGTAAAAACAAAGTTATCTGAAGGGAGGCACCTGCTCACAACGCCAAGAAATTTGGCCATTTGGTTTAATGTCTGAAAATTGGTTGCCATGTGTATAATTTCATCAATTGAAAAGCAGCCATTGCGGTGGATATACTCTTCCACCGTTTCTTCCTATATTTAAGGTGTTGACAGAGTACCTTCTATGACTATGACCTTATTAATGTCAATGCTATTGCAGGTGCAAGCAGCAGAATTGGAGGAAGAGGTGGTGCAAGATATCGAGGTATACACAATGGAAATTCAGACTTGTAGTATGAAGACGGTGGCATGTCAAACAAAAAAAAAAGTTCGGAAGAAAAGGTCGTAGTGTCGGAGTGCAAGCCAAGTTAGATCTGGTAAGCCGAACTTGTAAGATGATTGATGCAGCTGTACAGTTTCCAGAGGTTGCAGTGCCACCATTGACAGACCACACGTATGTCAAAAAGTCCAAAGTTGTTCAGACGGAAAGGTGTGAACCGGGACTTGAAGTTAACAGTTGTACAGAATTGGGAACATGTAGCAGGAGCGTGACTGAAGATCTTCAGCAGGAGGCTAATTGCGTTAGTGAGGCATCCACGAGTAGATCCTGTACATATACACCTCTACAGATAAAGGCTTGCACTACCCCAGTGAAACTTCCAGCAGAACTTCTTCAGACAAGCATGATTAGTGAATCCTCATTTTCACACTGTGGAAGTGATGACAATGAGAAGGATCCAGACTGGTGCTACCCTTCTGACAGCATGTCAACCTCTGAGATGGAAGACACAATTGAAGAACTGGACGAAGATGAAAAGATAAGCGAGACCAAAGTTCATTGTATTCGAATCGTGCCTTGATTCTCTACTCTTGAAACTGACATGTCCTCAATGCAAAACACCAGCAGTGGAAGTGGAAAAAAGATTGAATATGGGTTCCTGTGTATTTGTGAGGGTGTCTTGCATTAGTGGACATGAGGTTCTGGAGTGGCAAAGTCAACCGGTAATAGGTCGAATGCCAGCTGGAAATCTACTGCTTGCATCATCTATACTTTTCAGTGGAAGTACATATGCCCATATTGCGCAATTCTGTGCATATGTAGGACTGGAATTTATAAGTGAGACAACCTTCTATTCAATTCAACGAGAGTACTTGTTTCCAGTGTTGCAACATACCTGGACTGAGCATCAGAGGCGGCTGCTGGAAGATGCAAAGGGCAAGGAAATCAGGCTAGCTGGAGACGGGCGATGCGACAGTCCTGGATACTCAGCAAAGTATTGCTGCTATAGTATGATGGACTTGGATTCAGGAAAGATCATCGATTTTGACCTGGAGCAGGTTACCACAGGAATTGCATCGGTAGCACTGGAGAAGAAAGCTTTCAAGAAATGTATGACTAATTTGCTGGATAAAAATCTAAAGGTACAACTGGCGGCAACGGACAGACCTCGTGGGATTAGATTCTTGATGCGGAAGGAATTTCCAGCGATTGAACATCAGTTTGATGGGTGGCATATGTCAAAAAGCCTGACAAAGAAAGTATGTGAAGCAGGAAAAAGGCAAAGTAGACGTGAATTACTGCAGTGGTGCCATAGCATTTCCAATCATCTGTGGTGGTGTTCGGAAACATGTGAAGGAGATGAAGTTGTCCTTGAGGAAAAATGGTTGTCTCTGCTCTACCATGTTACAGACCATCACAGCTGGAGTGGTGCAAAGAAGGTTTCCTGTTGCGGTCACGAGATGCCAGTGATAGACGGAGATGAGAAGAAGTGGCTCGAAGAAGATGATGCGTGTCACAGCTCATTAAGGAAGATTGTTACAAACCCTGCATTTCTTAAAGATCTGAAGCACATCACGAAGTTCTGCCACACTGGAAACCTCGAAGTGTTCCATGCATTACTATGCCGGTACTGCCTCAAATTTGAGCACTTCAGCTTTGCCGGAATGAAAGCAAGAATCATACTTGCCATCCTTGACCATAATGAGAACCACAACCAGGAACAAGCTGTTGTCCGATGCCCTACCACCAAGTCAGCTTCTAAAGGAGAGCTTCGATACACAGTGGTGTACCGAAAGGCCAAACAGGAATGGGTGGTGAAACCAATCTTTGAGAAGCGAAAGTTCGACTACATTTATGACCTCATGTTAGAAGTGGTACGAGCCAAAAGAGGCATTTTAGAAGTTTCACCCCTGTTGGTACCAACTTTGCCAAAGAATATAGCTAGATGTGAGCGACCAGAGAAGACACGGGTGATCGCAAAACACATTTCTAGATTTGGAAAAAGTAATTAAAAAAGCAAGGCGATCTTTTACAGTAGCAAGTCCTGCAGTTTACTCTGGTGCTTATGTATGTTGGTAGTATATGGTGTGTGTGGTGCTTACGTATGTCTGTAGTATATGCTGTGTGTGGACTAAACAGTGATGCTGAATGTTGTAGCAGTTTACATACTGGATTCGCGGAGATGTGTTGCTGTCTTCCAGTTTAATAACTGGATTTTGATTTGTATCATATAGTTGTGTCAAGCATGTCTGGGTATAATGTAAATCTGTGGTGTTTTAAGTAATCAGTCAATGACTTTCACATATCACCATTCATGGTTATGCAAGTAGTAGCGTTTAGTTGGAATCTGGTGTGGCTGAATAAGAAGGTTTTACATTAACTGATTAATTTCTAGGACTTCTTGTACTTGGTCACATTTGTGACATGGTGTCGCTGATGACATTGTTTTTGAAGTGTAATGTTTATTTGGGCGAGCATGTTGACAGTGCACTGTAGGTAATGTGTGCCGGTTCATGAGGAGCCAATTTATGAAGAGTACATGTGAAAAGTATTAATGACTTTGATAACGGAAATCTATGCTTTCGGCCTGAAGACTGGGCATTAATATAATACAGGTGAGTAACCGTATTAATGACTTTCTGTGATAACGAGAATCTATGCTTGCGGCATGAAGACTGGTTATTAATATAATACAGGTGAGTAACCGTATTACTGATTTTCTGTGATAACTGAAATCTATGCTTGCGGCATGAAGACTGGGTATTAATATAATACAGGTGAGTAACTGTATTAATGACTTTGTGATGATGGGAATCTATGCTTGCGGCCTGAAGAACGGTTATTAATATAATACAGGTGAGTAACCGTATTAATGACTTTCTGTGATAACGGGAATCTATGCTTGTGGCCTGGTATTGATATAATGCAGGTGAGTAAGACTTAAACCAATTCACGCGTAAAAATTACTTAATGCGCATCATTACATTACAAGTGGTTGTGGCGGAGTCGGTTTAAGTGCCGTGTTGTGTGGTGGCTAACCTATCTCGCCCCCCACAGCCATGTACAGACCCTCCAAGTTTCACTTCTATCTTTGATCTGCTATCGATGGCAGTACTGTGTATTTTCAACGTTCCCTAAGATCTCCTTTCAATCACCAGTACTGTGTATTTTTAACATTCCATAAGTCACCCATGCATCTACCCCCACCATGTATTTCCATCTGTACTACCCACTCTGTATCTGGTATCACTGCTAAACTTTACCTACTATTTCCTCCTAGTCTCTGCACTGGCTTCCTCCATTGCAGCCATCAGTGCTTTATATCTGGCTCAGTGTACAGATTCATCAGCGCTGACTGTTCCTATTATACAAATATTTTGTTATGTGCCATCGGAGATGTAACCAATGCTCCTATGTATATATGAATGCATAGCTCACTAAATTGTCTGTGGCTTTGGCTCGCCTTGTTAACTTGCATTTATATCAATTTTATTACTTTATTACCATGTCTGTACTTAAATATTTGTGTGGTGTCCAGTCTTGTTTTCCTAGTAAACAAATGTAAATAAAAGTAATAAATTTTGATGCAGGTTATGTATTATCCTTTTCACTTTGACATTCAGCTTTTCACAAGTTTTGTACAGTACAGGTGTACTTGGCAAGTTGAAGAAACAGGGCTGTGCAGTGTTAAGTACCTCAGTATATGTAACCTATTCTGGTTTGCCCAATAGTAAAACTTGGAGGCTATTGTAATCATTGTAAGTATTGTAATTTAAGTCATTTACTAAGTCACAGGCTGGTCTGATGGAAGACATTGATATTGGCATAATGCTGAACTGGGTTGCTATTGGCATTGGGGATTGTTGGCACTATGTATAGTCAAAGTGAGGAGCTGTGTTTGTAGCAATGAATATTTTTCCAATAGCATAGTAGAATGGAGAGAACAGCGTGTAGTGCATTATTATCTTGACATACTGTGTGGTACGGAACTGATATTCGGAGAATGATGGTGAGTTACAAAAATTATTACAAGAAATGGTTAAATAGGTATGTATTGGACAATGTTGCATATAAATATTGCACATTTGGGTGTTGTGTTAAAGCAGTTTGTGGTAGTTAATTGAATGGTGTTGTACCATACATGTTTCAGTCAGATTTTTGGACAGCTGCAGTTTCGATATATGGAGTTAAGTGATGGATTACTGATTCTTTGAAAAAGTGGGGTGTCTAGCATTAATAACATGGTACATGTGAGTGGAAGCAAGATTTGTATGCGCAGAGTGTGGTGATGTGAGTGCAGCTCTGACTGCAGCTGTCAGTAGTGTTGTGGTGTGAATGGACCTCTGTGATGCTGGCTACCTTGACGAGGTACAAAGGCTTCAGACAATAGTTCAAAGTCAAGATTGACAATTGTACATTGTAACCAAAAGCCAGCTTTCATTGAACACTGACACCATGTCTTTGGAGACATGGTATAGTCTGTTGGATGAGTATTAAGATAAAATTGCTCTGGAAGGTATGACCTGAAGAAACACTGACATGGAATCTATGACATTAAGAACTGAATATTATCTTCTACTGACAGGTGTTGTGCAAGAACCATCATGGTCAGATTTATCCATGGAGCGTTAATGTGTGGTATTCCTGGCAACCTGTTATTTCCTGAAAAAATAAGTGGCCTGGCTGAGGTATTGTGCAAGCTTGGAACTGACTGGGCCAGTAGTTCTCCAAACATCTACTAGTACTTGGACACTGAGATGGGCTGCAGCACTGGTTTGCAGTGACCTTGTGTAAGGTAAGTGAATTACACTTGTAAATCCTTTCCAAGAAATGTGAAATGCAGTGTCCGACACTGATCCATACTGCCTGATCATAGCTAAACGTAAAATGATGATTCTGGTCTGCCTTGTGCAAGATTTGTTATGTAACTGGCAACTAAGTCCTGAAAACTGTTTGATACAGTCATGAAAGTGTATTTTTTTTTTTTTTTAGCACTTAGTCAGGGTTATGGAAAGTGCACTGAGGACAGTCATTTGATTACAGATATCCTGTAATATACAAAGATAGTTACTATTAAGTGAATAAGATTATGGAGAGATTGCTCGCAGGACCATACAGAAACTTTTGTGATAGGTTCATAGGTTGACACCTATATGCCCGAAGGCATTTATAAGACTAGCCAGAATGTGTTGGCTTTCAAGGGCCCATACGATTTGTTCCTGTGCCTCTGTCCAGCAGAGCGACTGAAGTGATCCCAGGGGTAAACTTTTTCTTTCCCATCCTATCAAGGGTTTTCTTGACTTAGCAAGGAGCTCTGCGTAATGTAGATTGGAATCTTGTTACAAAGCATGGAATGTCTCTGGGACATTCCAGCATGTTCTATTTATTGTGGTGAGGTTTAGATCCCTAGAGCCTTTGGCTCGAGGGAATAAGGTTTTCTTTAGGTGGTGCATGCCCATCAATTCTGGGTTGGACATGGCCTTGTATGTCAGGCAGAGATCGCCTCTGAGCAGGCGTTATGCAACCGAGTAAAGCTGGAGTTTCTTCACTCGAGCTGCATAGGGCATCTGTTAGAGGCCAGTGATCCTCTTGGTGAGGTGCTTCTTTAGTCTTTTTTCTAGCTGTTGCAGGTGTCTTGTAAGGTACATCCAAAATTAGGTGTACTGTATGATGCGTCTGAGTGAGTAGAGGGGCACAATGACCTCTTTTGATCTGGACGTAAACCCTTTTGTGATTAGGTGGGCCACACAGAAGGATTTTCGAAACAGTTTGGCAATGTGATTATCAAATGAGAGATTGTTATCTACTTTGGTGCCCAGATCCCTTATGTGTTTCGTATTTAGGGGACTACCACCTATGTGGAAGTTTGCGGTACTTTGTTTTTTTCCAAAGGGGATAACTATGCACTTTTTGACATTTAGCTTGAGGCCATGGTTTTGACACCAGGTATCTGTCTCAGTGAGACCCTTTAGTAGGATGTCCGTGTCAGACAGAGTTTTTATAGCCCATGTATACCAAAACCACCAAAAGTCTTTCGAATAATAAACTAACAAAATAAGAATGGAATAAACTTCACAAGAGTCTTCAAAAAACACATAAAAAGCAAAGATTTATTCTAGCACCTGGGTGTAAAACACATTCATGGAATACAAATTCATCTACAAATGCTGTTTAAATACACATTTTTATAAAAATTAAACAATAAAATAGGTTCATAGATCAGTACTAGGTTAACTGCCCTTTTGGGCCGATTTGAAACTTGTCCAGTTAGCCCATGTGAGAATCAAACGCTGCACCTTGTCTTTTTAAGGTAAGCACCTTAACCATTATGTCTCCCTCCAACCCTCAGACTCTTGTGAAGTTTATTCCATTGGGATTTTGGTTGTGTATTCTAGCCCCTAGTTTGGGCGGCCACGGTGGTGCAGTGGTCAGCATTGCCACCTCACAGCAAGAGGTTCTCCGGTTCGATCCTCGGCTGGGGTGCCTTCTGTGCAGAGTCTGCATGTCCTCCCTGTGGTCGCGTGGGTTTCCTCCTGGTGCTCCGATTTCCTCCAACATCCCAAAGACATGCTGCAGGTGGATTGGACACACTAAATTGGCCCTAGTTGTGTGTGTGTACCTTCTGTGGAAGGTTGAGCGCCGGGCTGGCAACTCTACCATGTAAAACTCCACTGCCAATCAATGTGTGGACAAGGTGATCCGCTGTGGCAACCCCTAACCGGGAAAAAGCTGAAAGAAGAAGAATTATAGCCCCTAGTTTGCAGTTGTCTGCAAACTTGGGCAGCCATAGTCCTCCTGTACTTGCCTGTTCCTCGAAATATATGCTGAACAGGAGGGGTCATGGGACTGAGCCCTGGGGAACACCACTTGTAACCGGTTTCGAGTCACACCTAGCTCTCACAACTCTCACCATGTGTGCTCGGTCCAAAAGGCAATTGGCAGCCGATGTTGTGACATAGATGTTTATGTTCAGGTTGGTGAGCTTGTCTAAACAGGTATGGCATGAAATGAGAGGCAAACATTGTAACATTTCATCTTTACTGTCCATGACAAAATAGTGGCAACAGTAGTGAGACCTAATGTAACGTGAAGTCCTGCATTAACAAGACAACATCTTCCAAAGTTATGTATGCCCAGTTAGTAGAAACAGTCGCAGTTGTAGACATTCCAATTATCTGTGTAGCATTTAGTTGTCCCTAGTTGGCTACTCTTTGGCTGCAACTATCTTGTGTAGTCTGCAGTGAGGGAATAGGCAAAGGCAAACATACCCGTGCTATCGAATGAGGAATTGCATGCATAAAACAAAGTTGTCTGCCAGGAAAAACGATCACTGCTCTACTATTGGCAATTTTTGTATGCAAGTATTGGGGCACTAAGGACACAGCAGCAGACATGGACCCAGTTTTTGAATCAAAAACTGATAGTGTAAGCAGTTAATGGCTGTCTGATCAGAAGCCCCTCCAGCAAGACTGTCATTTTCTGCAGTTCACACACTGTGCAGTGATAATTCGGATAATGGGCTGCTGATGAGGGCTGGGGAACCACAATTTCTTTCAAGTATGAATTGCAGGGTTTATATGTCCAGATGTACAATAGAAGAAAAGTAATTGTACAGGCATTTGAATACCTCTTAAAAGCAAAATGCATTAGGGAATAGAAGCTTGTGTTTGGGTGAAGCTGTATGGCCATGTGAGGGCTGTTAGACTGCTAATGTAAGTTTTAATACTGGTAGTTTTGGAAACTGTTCATATGAGTGTATTTCACCAGTAGACTTAAAATCGTTCTGAAAATAGGAATTCAGGAATGCATTTCTACTGCCTTAGTTCCTTAGTCAGTCCAGGGAGTGATGCATATTACCTGCCTGGGGATACCTGTTGTCTGTGTACTGATAATGCACAGATTTTCATGTTACAAGGTGACATGAAGGCATTCACCATGGGCCACAGCAGTTTCCTTGTAGATATAGTTCTTGTAATATGTAATCTATACTGTGTGTGTGTTTATAATATATATATATATATATGTGTGTGTTTATAATATATATATATATATATGTGTGTGTGTATATATATATATATATATATATATATATATATATATATATATGTGTGTGTAGATATATTTATATCTGTGTGTGTGTGTGTGTGTGTATATATATATATATATATATATATATATATATATATATATATATATATATATATATATATATAATGCATTGATAGAGAACTCAGCACAGCTCCTCGTGGTGTCCAGCAGAGTTCCTAGAGCAGCAGAGACCAGAAAAGACAAACTTTCCAGATTCTAAGTATGTTTTTCTGCATTTTCGACTTTTTAAGCCTTTCGATTGCTATTTCTGCCTGTTTTATTCTGCTATTACCTGTTTTTACTGTTTTTAATAGCTTGAATTGTTTATTGTACTTGCTTGTTTAAGTTTTGCTTAAAAGTTAAACAACAGGCTAATACACTCAAGTGTACTAGCTTTTGATAGCATTTAGTCGAAAAACACAGCATTTATTGTATTTTCTGCCTATCTGAAAAAACTTGAAAAAAAACAAAAAAATACTCTTGTTTTCCATACTTTTCTAATAGTTTGTTCCAGTGATCAGATTTTGCTGATCCCTGGGCTTTGTCTTGGTTCCTGTTTTCTCCATTTTCCTTGTTTGGTCAAGGGGTAGTTTCTTTACTCACTAGTGGGAGTAGGGAGTACTGAGCTGCCTGTTTGTCCTCAGAGGAGTGGTTTAAGGCAGTAACTTGTAGTTTATTGGCCATTTTGGGTCATTTCCTGTCTTTTCCAGCCCCCTGCTATAAAGCACGCTTTGGCGGGCTTTTCTAGCTATAGAGAACTCAGCACAGCTCCTTGTGGTGTCCAGCAGAGTTCCTAGAGCAGCAGAGACCAGAAAAGACAAACTTTCCAGATTCTAAGTATTTTTTTCTGCATTTTCACTTTTTAAGCCTTTCGATTGCTATATCTGCCTGTTTTATTCTGCTATTACCTGTTTTTACTGTTTTTAATAGCTTGAATTGTTTATTGCACTTGCTTGTTTAAGTTTTGCTTAAAAGTTAAACAACAGGCTAATACACTCAAGTGTACTAGCTTTTGATAGCATTTAGTCAAAAACACAGCATTTATTGTATTTTCTGCCTATCTGAAAAAAAAACTTGAAAAAAAACAAAAAAATACTCTTGTTTTCCATACTTTTCTAATAGTTTGTTCCAGTGATCAGATTTTGCTGATCCCTGGGCTTTGTCTTGGTTCCTGTTTTCTCCATTTTCCTTGTTTGGTCAAGGGGTAGTTTCTTTACTCACTAGTGGAGTAGGGAGTACTGAGCTGCCTGTTTGTCCTCAGAGGAGTGGTTTAAGGCAGTAACTTGTAGTTTATTGGCCATTTTGGGTCATTTCCTGTCTTTTCCAGCCCCCTGCTATAAAGCACGCTTTGGCGCGAATTAGCGCAATTTAGCGCGGAGCTGCCACTGTTGCACACTAGGGCAGCGCCGATTAAGCAGGTTTAAACTATTCGGGCTACCTAAAGTCCACTTCAAATTTTCCCTTAAAACTACCTTCCTCGAACTATACTACTGATCAAATCAGCGTATCCTATAACTAAAAAGATCATCTCTACTTGACTCCAAGTAGACTATTCTCTATCTGTTAAACCTAGCACTTGCTCCTACAGTACTTATTACCTTGATACGGCACTCTTGTCATAGATAGTACCCCAAAAAGGCAACCCCCCATTTCTCGGTCACCCACGTCCCCCGGAATCTTTTTTAAAGTTTTTTGTCCATCCTTCTAGCATGTCGAGGGATCAGTTGCTAGTGTCCTCTCCTGCTCAACTGGTGAACCTGGGAATATTGAGACAATGTTACAATTGCCTAATGTACGCAGACAACCCTCTCCTCCTCCCACAAAACACAAATACATGCGAGAGATGCAACTATATGGCCAAACTGGAGGCTGAGCTCTCTCAACATAGGACTGGCAAGACCAGTCAGGAGGAGAAGGTTACCACACACACTATAGACCCAGTCTCACATAGTACCATTACAACCTCAAATCATACACATAAACACACAAAGACATACTCGGAGGCTCTGATCAAAAATCTACCAAAACAGCAGAGGCCACCAAAGCAGACACCCAAACAACCACCACCTCAGAACACAACACCTGCAACACATAGACCTCACAGTCAGAGTGTCAAACAGTCACAGCCCTTAAGGCCAAACACAATGCCAGACACACTAGTCATTGGCGACTCCATAGTCAGACACACTGACGTCCCGCTCACCAGACTGAGTAAGGAGAAGGTCACAGTAAGCTGCCTGTCGGGCGCTAGAATCCGCCACATAACACAAGCACTCAGGTCTCTCAACAGCAGGTACAAATATGACTCAGTCATTGTCCACGCTGGTGTAAACGACCTGAGACGTACCTCCTTGGACTACATGAAGAGAGACATTGAGGAGCTCTCTGATTATGTAGCCCAGGCAGGTATGACCCTGACCTTGAGCAGTATCCTACCTTCACCAAGAATGATACCACAATACAGAGATAAGATGATCAGCTTTAACAATTGGCTTAAACACTGGTGTCATTCAAAGGGGATCCAGTATCTGTCTGCCTGGGATGACATGCTGGACAAGCCACGCTGCTTCAAGGGACGGCTTGCACCTGTCACCCCTGGGATTCGGATATTGGCAAAGGCTCTTGCCACCCCATAGTGCCTTTTTAGGCAAGGCTCAAATTCTAAACCTACCACCCTAGAACACAAAAAAGGAAAAAAACTAAGGGTAATGCTGCTCAATGCCAGAAGTCTAAATCTCAAAATGCACGCACTCGAGGCCCTTCTCAGTATGGAGAACATCGATGTCTGTGCTGTGACAGAAACCTGGTTCAAGGCTCCTGAGAGCACCCCAGCTATCAGGTTTTACCTCATATCATGCGTTCCGCCCCAAAATCCGGACAATACCAAGAAAGGAGGGGTATCCATATTCATCAAGGACACCCACACCTCAAGACTGGTGGCAACGCGATGCATCGGAGACCATCCAGGTGCAATTAACCATAGGCAAGACTGCTCTGCAAATTGTAGCATGTTACAGGCCACCCTCACAAACTCGGGAACCTCACATGGCCTTCCTGAAAACACTAGAGGGATAAATGTATCACCAAACACCATCATACTAGGTGACTTCAATTACCCTAATATAGACTGGGAACACTACTCAAGCCCAAACACCCTAGCCCAAAAGTTCCTGGAATTCATAAACTCAAATGCCATGGAACAACTAGTCACCATCCCCACAAGAGGAGATAACATACTTGATCTCATCATCACGAACATGGGAGCACAATGTTCAACACCGAAGTATACCCCTCACTGGTGAGATCAGATCACAAACTAATCTCGCTGGAGGTCCTCATCCCACACCCACCTGAAATAAAAAAGACCACAGTAAAGAACTTCTAAAAAGCCGACTTCACACTTCTAAAGACTAGTGTGGTCTCCTTTAAGGCCCCCGAGCCGGTGGAAAACAGTACTCAAGCCGCTGAATCACTTACAAATGCCTTCTACCAGCACCTGCAGGACTGCATGGATAAGGTAATCCCAAGCAAAACAAAGACTCTTTGTACCAAAGGCAAGCGTCCAGTCTGGTGGACCCCAGCCATAAACAAACTCTACAACAAAAGGAGGAAGCTACTACAAGATAGAGCAAAATCCTTAAAAGGTAAGACACCCTTGATCACTATAAGTAAAAAACTAAGAGGTCTCATAAAATCATCCAAAGCAAATTTCGAGAGAAAAATAGCTAAAGACTCAAAAGACAATCATAAGGCCTTCTTTAGCTATGTTAGAAACCTAGGAGGAAACTCCCAGATATGCTCAGAACTAGTTCAAAATGATGTGAAGATTACTGATCCTACAGACATTGCCAACATACTGGCTGACAGGTTCAGTGCAAACTTCTCCCCCCCCCCAAAAGGAGAGATATCTATACCAAACGATTGCAGCCCCCCAAACATCTCCAGCCCCCAAGTGAGAACTGCTCTCTCCAAAGCAAAAAACACAGCATCCATGGGACCTGATGGTCTCCCCGGCTGTGTGCTCCACGAACTCAATGAGGAATTAAACCCACAGCTAGGACAGCTGTTTAATCAAAGTCTTACCTCTGGATACGTACCCAGGGAGTGGCGCACTGCAACTGTGGTCCCACTTCACAAAGGCGGTGCCTCCACCGACCCTGGAAATTACCGCCCATTAGCTTGACAAGCCTTATCTACAAAGCCATGGAGAGGATCATAATGGACCTCATAAATAAAGACATAGGGAATTTGCAGACTTTGGATCCAACCCAGTTTGGCTTTGTCAAAGGCAGATCATGCCTTTTAAACTTGGTTGACTTTTTCAAACAGTCACCAAAGCCATTGATGAGGGAAAGGCAGTCCATACAGCCTACCTCGATCTGGCTAAGGCCTTCGATACAATACCCCACTCGGGTATCATTGAAAAACTCATCAGCTTAAATGTTAACCCATACATCACAAGATGGGTTGCAAACTGGCTGAGTGACAGAACCCACAGGGTCAGAGTTGCTGGCGCCATGTCAGACTCAAAGCCTGTCACAAGTGGTGTCCCACAGGGCTCAGTCCTGGGCCCACTCTTGTTTGGCATCTACTTTTCCAGTACAAGCAAACACAGGAGGGTTATGGCTGACAACGTTTGCAGATGACTGCAAACTGGGCCATAGTAGAAAACACATCTGACACAGATATCCTTCAGAAGGGTCTCACAGAAACGGATAACTGGTGCCAGAGCCACGGCCTAAAGTTAAATGCCAAAAAATGCATAGTCATACCCTTCGGGAAAAACAAGGTTACCCCTAGCTACCAAATAGGTGGCAATCCACTGAGCACAGAAGAAGTTATCAGGGACCTGGGGACCCAGGTTGATAGTAGTCTGTCATTCGACACCCATGTAGCTAAAGTAGTTAGGAAGACCTTCTACATTGCCCACCTTATCATGAAGGGATTCTCATCTAGATCAAGGGAGGTCATAGTCTCCTTTTACTCATAGCAGCAAACAACGACCACAGTATCCAAAAAGTTCTTTAATAAAATCTCTGACGTCTCGGCCAAGGAGAATAAAATTGTATACAAGGCATCCACATTTTATAACAAACTAGTAACTCAATTAAACAATTAAGCAATTAATTAAGCAACACTCTCCGATTGAACTCAGCATTGAGCCCACAAGGAGACATAGTTTTATACTTTAAAATAAGCAGAGCTTCTTTTTGCAGTAACACAGTTTTAACATCCTGCTGACAATACATTATTGGCTTAACTTGTTCTAAAATAGTGGCTTTTAAACCTTCACTATTTTTATTATGACATTCTAAAAAATGCAAAGCTACAGGGCTTTCAATATTACCATTCTTAATGTCCCTTATATGCTCTAACAATCTCAGTTTGAAGGCCCTTTTTGTTTCTCCTATGTAATGCATATTACATGGACAACATAGAGCATAAATAACCCCTACTGACTTGCAACAAAACTGCTTAACAGGAGTAAACTTAACATCATTAATAAATGGAAAACATGATGTGATATATTTGCAACCTTTGCAATTTCCACAAGGGAAAGTGCCAACTTGGCATGGTTCTTTATATAATGAAGGTGGAGGCAAAATAAATTTACTTTTAACCAAAAAATTTTTTATATTTCTACCTCTCCGATAGGAAAATTGTAAATTAACATTCAGCCACTGTTCAACATTTTTGCAAGAAAGTAAAAAAGACCAAAATTGTTTTACTCCCTTTACTCATCACTCATCAGACCAATGATTGAGTACAATGCCCCATTCGGAATGTATCTGACCAGACACTTGCAGCAGCTGGAGAGGCCACAAAAGTTCCTCACCAAAAGGATAAAGGGTCTCAAAAATCTGTCCTATGCTGCCCGACTGAAAGAACTCCAGCTCTATTCAGTCGCTTACTGCTTGCTCAGAGGTGACCTTTGCCTAACATACAAGGCCATGTCAAACCCAGATTTGATGAATATGCTTCACCTCAAAAAATCTAGATCCATCAGAGCCACAAGGGCGGGAGACTTAAACCTCGACACGGCTATTAATAGGACGTGCTGGAGGGATAGATTCATCACCCAAAGACTCTCTATGCTGTGGAACAAAATCCCGGTACATGTGAGGCAGAGCACCTCGCTGGCCTTGTTCAAGAGAAATCTTGACCAATGGATGGGAGATCGCAGATATACCCCAGGGATTACCTCAGTGTCACTGCTCGACAGAGGCACAGCAAAATAATGGGTATAGTTCCCCATACTAAAGGGGTGGCGTAAGCCACAAAACGATGGGCTAGGCTTGTAAATGCCCTCGGGCAACTAGGCTATGAACCTATTTGCATATGTAATATATTTGTGTTAAAGCTGAAAACAAAAATCTCTGATATATGATATGAATAGTGATGTGGATTTTTATGAGAAACACAAAAAGGGTGTGTAAGCAGGTATACTTATCAAAATGCAATTAGACACTGCCCCCTGTCTTGCAAAAGCCTCCATGGAACATGTTGTTGCATGGATCTACATCACGGTATGATCACACAGTGGGCCACTGTTTTCACGTAAAAAAAAAAAATCAAGAAATACACACCAGCAAACCTGTTATTTTATTTATTTTATTTATTTTACATTTGTTGACCGGGCTAGTCTAGCTGGATACATGTCCTTTTTCAGTACAGGCCCGGGTAGAAAAGCTCCACCATGAAGATAAATCACAATACATTTATATACAGAAGAAATAACAATAACATAAAAATAACAAGAGAAATTTACATACTGGTAAAATAATATTCACATGCTGTGTAAATGAAATCATTTCATTTATTGAATTCAGTTACTGAAATCATGTAATTAATAAGACGTGTAACTGTTGGCATAATGGTAAACTATAAACAAAAATGTGTACATGGGCTTTACAAGACTTCGTATAGTGAGTCAGCAGTGATTTGAGTAAGCAGATGATACCTGAACCTTAAGCAAGTCAAATTAGTATTTATTTGTCCATTAACTATTCTGTTTACAGCACTTAAAACATTGTGTGTATTTCAGGCAAACAGGATAGCCCAGAGAAAGTAGGTAGTTTTATTTGACAAGCGTGTTTCCAAATCCTCTGAACTATGCATCCCTGTTTCATGACAGGAAGCCATGGTGCTGCATAAATAAGTGTCCCACTGTTAGAAAGAAAAGGCTAGAACTAGGAAACATTGGATGAGTCAAGTCCCCTGTGGTGAGGTGTCAATCAAAGCAACAACAGGTCAAATTACTTTTAGCACTTTTGACAGCTTGGGAGTGGAAGTGTGTAGGGAGAGGGGAGATGATCTAATGAGCTACGGCTCAGGCATCACAAAAGAGTGCAAGAAGCAGTAAAACAAAGACTCCAAGTCTGTTCTTTGGCTTTGTCTCAGTTAGTTTTTTTAAGTAGGCATTTAACAGCAGGATATTTTAGTTGAAATTTACAGAATGAAAAACCCTTGTGTATTCATGTAAAATTAATGCAGTGACAGAAGTTTCTGAACAAAAAAGGCTGTGTGCTGTAATGTGTTAAGGACAAACACTGAATTCTGGGATACATGGAGGTTTACAAAAATGTTTAACTTTCAGCAAGATGCTAGACCCCATGTGGCCAGACTCTTAAATTACATATAAAAATATTTAAAAACTTGTAAAGAGTCCCACAGTGGTGTTAAAATATTGGAAACATCTAAACATGATGAAATAAACATGTTTTTTTAGTCTGTGCATGCGGTTCTCCTTTAACTAACAAACTTTACTGCTATTTTCGAGACACTAAATATAGCAGCTATTTTTTATCTGAAAAAATAAAATATGCTAAGAAAAATCAACCAATATACCAAGAAAAATCCAAAACTTAAGAAAAAAAAAAAACAGAAGGAAGGAAAATATTTTCTTGATGCTGTCATGAAAATCCCACTCACTTATTCAGATATTATGGGCAAAGATATATATATATATATATATATATATATATATATATATATATATATATATATTGGGCAAAACAATGTACCCAACACACTAGTCATAGGTGACTCTATAGTCAGGCACACTGTCCCACTCATCAGGCTAAACAAGGAGGTTACTGTCAGCTGCTTGTCAGATGCCAGGATCAGCCACATAACCCACACAACTCAGGTCACTCCACAAGTAGTACAAATATGACTCTGTCATTGTCCATGTTGGTGTGAATGACCCAAGACATACCTCCCTGGATTACATGAAGAGACATGGAAGAGCTGTCGGATCTTAAAGCCCAGGCAAGAATAACCCTAGCCCTGAGTAGCATTCTGCCATCGCCCAGAAGGATACTGCAGTACAAGGACAAAATGATAGACTTCAACAACTGGCTAAGCTTCTGGTGTCATTCTAAGGAGAGCCAGTATCTGTCTGATGCTTTGACAGGATGGCCTGCGCCTGGCTCCTCTAGGATTCCACACCTGAAGTAAACTTCTCGTTGGTCAGATCCAATCATAAGCTAATCCACCCTAGATATCCACATCCTGCCCCCACCTCCCCATCCCCATTAAGGAAACCACGGTACAAGATTTCTCCAAAGCCAACTTCCTGCTTCTTAAGACAGAAGTGGCGAACTTCATGACACCTAACTGTATTGTCCATCTGTATAGGACTGCTGAATCCTACACAAATGCACTCTATAAGCACTTACACGAGTGCATGGATCGTGCTATCCCAAACAGAACCAAGAAGCTATCCTCCAAAAAAAAGGAAGCCAATCTGGTGGTCCCCTGCCATAAACAAACTGTACAACAGAAGGAAGAAACTGTTGCAAAACAGAGTAAAATCCCATGAGTGGTGGAGCTCCCTGGTCAGCCTCAGTAAGAAGCTGAGATCACTTATAAGAACCTCCAAAGCTAGCTATGAAAACAAAATTGCCACTGATTCCAAGGACAACGACAAAGCATTCTATAGCTATGTTAAGAATCTCAATGGCAACACCCAGATCTGCTCTGAGTTACAGCACAATGGCAAGAAAATTACAGAACCAACTGATATTGCCAACATCCTGGCAAATGGGTTCAGTGCTAACTTTACCCCCTCTCACCCCTAAAGGGCCCATATCTATACAGGAAGAATGCACAGTCCCTGTAATCACAACTACAAAAGGTAAAGGCTACACACTCTAAAGCCAAAAACACAGCAGCCATGGGACTGGACAACATCCCAGGCTGCGTTTTACACAAACGTCAGAACGAACTGGCTCCTCACCTAAGCACCATGTTCAACCATAGCCTCACATCAGGCTTTGTGCCCACTGAATGGCACATAGCAACAGTTATCCCACTTCACAAAGGGGGAGCCACCACTGATCCCGGGAACTATCGCCCTATTAGCCTGACGAGCTTGGTCTGCAGGGCCATGGAGTATCATCATGGAACTAAACAAACACATTGGTAACCTCCAAACTCTGGACCCCACCCAGTTCGGTTTTGTGAAAGGCAGATAATGCCTCCTGAATCTAATCGACTTCTTTGAGGCAGTCACCAAAGCCGTAGATAAGGGTAAGGTGGTTCACACAGCCTATCTTGACTTCACCAAGGCTTTCGGCACCATCACCCATTCTGGAATTATAGCTAAACTCACTAAACTAGGCATAAATCCCCAAGTCACAAGATGGGTTGTCAACTGGCTCAATGACAGAACCCACACCGTAAAAGTTGCAGACTCCAAATATGACTTCAAACCAGTGACAAGTGGAGTACCACAGGGTTCAGTCCTGGGACCTCTCCTGTTTTGGTATCTACTTCTCTGAAGTATAGGCTATTCTCTGAATTACAGGCTAACACAGAAGGCCTCTGTCTAACAAAGTTTGCAGATGACTGCAAACTAGGAGCCATAGCAGAATCCCCAAATTATGTGAATATCCTACAGAAGGGCCTTACTCGGACAGATGCCTGGTGTCAGAGCCATGACCTCAAGCTCAATGCGAAAAAGTGCATAGTCATCCCCTTTGGTAAAAAACTTTGTATCCATGAACTACTAGATAGGCAGCAGTCTACTTAACACCGAATGTGTGATAAGAGACCTTGGGACCCAGGTGGACAGTAGTCTCCTTTGATAATCACATTGCCAGGAAGTAGTCAGGAAGTCCTTCTACATGGCACACCTCATCACAAAAGGGTTCTCATCCAGGAAAAAAGAGAGGTCATTGTTCCCCTCCACTCGACACTCATTAGACCCATTATAGAGTACAATGCCCCTTTTGGAATGTACCTCACAAGACATCTGCAGCAGCTGGAAAGGCCACAGAAGTACCTCACAAAGAGGACTACTGGCCTCAAACAGGTGCCCTACACTGACCATCTCAAAAAACTCAAGCTTTACTCAGTAGAATATTGCCTACTCCGAGGTTATTTCTGCCTAACATATAAAGCTATGTCAAACCCAGAGCTGCTGGACATGCTACACAAAGAAATCCCAATCCCTCAGAGCTTCATGCTCTAGGGACCTAAACCTTATCACCACGATAAAAACAGGACATGCTGGAGGATAGATTCCTGTCCCAGAGACTTCCCATACTCTGGAACAAGCTACCCATCTATGTCAAGCAAAGTTCCTCATTTGCCCTCTTCAAGAAAAATCTTTGAGTGGATGGGAAAATAGGAAATATACCCCGGGAATCACTTCTGTGGCTCTGCTCGACAGTGGCACAGAAAAATAACTTTCTTGGGTGGCATAAGCCAGGGAACCTTGCTGGCTAGGCTTACGTAGGCTCTTGGGCAGATAGACTAGTACTTACCCATGAACCTATTAGACTAAATACAGTATTATGTAGCATTGAAATGTGCTGACATTATAAGGGAGACAGTTCATTATTTACTCAAAGCAAATGTCAGAGTGGAAACGTTCAAATAGTGGATAAAGAGGAAGAGAAGAAAGAGTGAGAAAAAGTGTTTGTTAGAAGTAATAATTAGGGTAGATATGGGAAGCAGGAGAAAAAAAATGAGTAAAAGTAACATTACAAGTAAGAGAAACGAAACCAAGGAAAAGAAGAAATAACATGGACAACCAGATTTACTGTGTGTGTGTGTGTGTGTGTGTGTGTGTGTGTGTGTGTGTGTGTGCACATATGTAAAAGAACTATAAAGCAAATCTGCACTGATACCTGTTTGCTGCCCTGCTGAGGGGGACACTTGTGCAAGTGCAGTGGACTGGCTCCAGTAGGAAGGGATGGCAGCATACCTCTCAACATCATAGAACAAGAAATCTGGAAAAGGCTAAAAATAACAGGGGACAAAGGCCCCAAAATTGGGACAATTTATAAATATTGCACTTACAAACTTAGAAAGTTGATAAACAGGATTTGCATTAGTGAATTTTCAAGGATATGAAGTCTGAAAATCAAATGCCTGTCAATTTTCTGACTTCAGTGTTCAATGATTTGCCAGTGATTTGACAGAAAACTGCAATTTTATGAAAAAAAGAAAAAAATCTTGACTTTCTGCAAAAATTTGTACTGTTGAGAGATATGGATGGGAGTCTTGAACCAACAAAAAAGACCGAACGGATAGAAAAACGCTCACTTTTATTGAACAAACAAAGCTTTCGGGAATCTCCCTTATTCAGTGTCAAAAGTTGAACAAGTAAAACATTATCTTATAAATGGGCCAGTAACCCACATGAAACAGCCATCCAATGTGAGAATAAAAACCATTAAGAACGTAACCTTTTCTAAAGACACAATACTTATAAAAAATATATTCATCCTATCCAAAGAAAATTTTTTTTTTTTAATTAAAATAAAAATTTATCAACTAAACACATTTCTAATAAAATATATATATATATATTTAATTAAATAATATACAAGAGAAATTACAATGAATTAAGATAAATTTTACTTAACATTTTCAAACTTCACAAATATTAACATGGATGAAATCCATAATGTTTTATTTTGTACATATGTAGTGTGTCATGTATTCTTGATATTCCAAACATCAAATAGATGTATATATATATATATATATATATATATATATATATATACACACACATTATATATATATATATATATATATATATATATATATATATATATATATATATATATATACATACACACACACACACACACAATTTTTTTTGTGTATTTTGGCTTTTCCCGGTTAGGGGTCGCCACAGCGGAACTCCAGTCCGCTAATGATTGGCAGTAGATTTTTACGTACTGGCTTGCCGGGCCTAACGCACAACCTTCAACGAAGGAACGCCCATTCACGCATGTCGCTACACAAAAGACGCTCTGAGAATCGAACGGGCAACGTCTATACAAATACAAATAATGAAGATTGTAACTATTTGTATTGCTTCTGTCTAAAGTCAAGCATAGGTTTACGTGTTACTCTATTATTTAAACCAGGTGTTCTATCTGCTGCAAGTCTTACTATCCCATCTGTATTCAGACATCTCAAGCTTATTATTTTGGTCCCCTAGTCTCAAATTTTTATGTATGACTTCCAACACTTTAAATTTAAAGTTGTGAGTTGCCTTTGTCTATTCTCTGTTGTGCTAAAGTATTAGATGGAACATTCCTTTTCATATCTGACCTGTGCTCAGTAATGCGATCTTTCAAGCATCTTGAGCATTTTCCAACATAGAATCCCTGGCATTGTGTGCATGTAGCTAAACAAACAACCATCATACTTTTACAAGTTGCTGAACACTTTACTTCATAGGTTAGTCTACTTACTGGATGTTCAAAATATTTTTTGTCACAAATGTCTGAACAACAGCTACAATTACAACAAGGAACTGTTCCTATATTATGTATTATTGGACTAATTAAATTCACTTCAAAATCTTTAAAACATAACTTCCTTTTTAAATTATTCATATTTCTATATGTAAAATAAGGATTATTACCTAATAATGTACCTAATTCTGGTTGAACCATCAATATTGCCAGTTCCTTTTAATTATTGTTTATACGTATTTAGTCCTATTATTATATGTAGTAACATATCTCACTGTAGGGGATAAGCTCTCATTATCCTTGATAGTTGAATAATTACTAAGATACAGAGATGCTTGCATACTTCTAGTCTCTAGTATATATTTTCTTATTTTCATGATATTTTCCATGTCATATCCTCTATTTTGAAACTCTCCACAGAGAATTTCCATTTGTTCTTCACATTTCCTATAGTCTGTGTTTAACCTACTAATTCTTAATATCTTTTTACAATGCCCTTAAATACATGCGCTGCATGCATACTTCTGGCATGTGTATATTTATTCACATGTATATCCTATGTGCACATGTTTAATTTATTATCAGAATCTTTATAGACTGACATCCAAAAAGGATATCTTGTTCCAGGAATAATTCATAGTAAACTTAAGAAAATTAGTAGTGTCATTTAAGTATTGAACAAAAAATTTTAAGTGCTGTTCATCTCCCTCCCATAATAAGAAACAATTGTCAACGAAACGTTGATAAAAAAGATTATTATTTCTAAATTGATTATCACTTCTAAAGTAGTATTTTTCCCATTGATTTAATACTATGTTAATACTACGTTAGCATAAGTATTAGCCACGGGAGTACCCATGGCCACACCAGACATTTGTAATTATGGTTGTTTATTAAACAAGATGACGTTTTTTTTTTTTCCAGAACTACTTCTATCATGCTACACAGTGTTTCCACTTCTTTTCCCTTCATTTTTACATCAAAACATAAAAATTTGTGAATTGCATTCACCCCATATTCATTTGGTATTAAGGTGAATAGGGAACGTGTATCTAAAGTTACCATTATATGGTATGAAAATAATAGACAAAGAATTCATAATGGTAACTTTGGATATAGGTTCCCTATTCACCGTAATACCAAATGAATATGGGGTGAATGCAATTCGCAAATTTTTATGTAGAGCTTTTTCAAGAAATCATTGGTGTCTTTAATGCAGCTACGGCAAAGAGGTAGATATTTGCTCAAATTTTCCTGAACATAGATGGACAGAGGTTCAGTTGACCATCCTCCTCCTGAGACGATAGGTCTCATTGATGGGGTGGGTCACTGATTTATACAGTTTCCATATATAATAGGAATCACCGGAGTTGGTACAGAAAAGTAATTAAACAGTTCAAGTGAAAGGTCATCCTGCGTTTGCATATCGTAAACATACATATTTATTTCATAAATAAAGTTTCTCACTTCCTCAAAAGTTACTTCTTTAAAAATATGCTTATCATTCAAGAATTGTTTCATTAAATCATTATATTCATTTTTATTAAAAACAGTAGCTCCGCCCTTATCGGGGGATAGGACATGGAAAATATCATGAAAATAAGAAAATATATACTAGAGACTAGAAGTATGTAAGCATCTCCGTATCTTAGTAATTATTCAACTATCAAGGATAATGAGAGCTTATCCCCTACAGTGAGATATGTTACTACATATAATAATAGGACTAAATACGTAGAAACAATAATTAAAAGGAACTGGCAATATTGATGGTTCAACCAGAATTAGGTACATTATTAGGTAATAATCCTCATTTTACATATAGAAATATGAATTTAAAAAGGAAGTTATGTTTTAAAGATTTTGAAGTGAATTTAATTAGTCCAATAATACATAATATAGGAACAGTTCCTTGTTGTAATTGTAGCTGTTGTTCAGACATTTGTGACAAAAAATATTTTGAACATCCAGTAAGTAGACTAACCTATGAAGTAAAGTGTTCAGCAACTTGTAAAAGTATTATGGTTGTTTGTTTAGCTACATGCACACAATGCCAGGGATTCTATGTTGGAAAATGCTCAAGATGCTTGAAAGATCGCATTACTGAGCACAGGTCAGATATGAAAAGGAATGTTCCACCTAATACTTTAGCACAACACAGAATAGACAAAGGCAACTCACAACTTTAAATTTAAGTGTTGGAAGTCATACATAAAAATTTGAGACTAGGGGACCAAAATAATAAGCTTGAGATATCTGAATACAGATGGATAGTAAGACTTGCAGCAGATAGAACACCTGGTTTAAATAATAGAGTAACACGTAAACCTATGCTTGACTTTAGACAGAAGCAATACAAATAGTTACAATCTTCACTATTTGTATTAGGTGTATATATATATATATATATATATATATATATATTTCTACACTTCTATTTGATGTTTGGAATATCAAGAATACATGACACTACATATGTACAAAATAAAACATTATGGATGGCATCCATGTTAATATTTGTGAAGTTTGAAGTTTGAAAATGTTAAGTAAAATTTATCTTAATTCAATGTAATTAACTTATCTTGTATATTACTTAGTTACACACACACACACACACACATATATATATATATATATATATATTATTAGAAATGTGTTTAGTTGATACATTTTTATTTTAAATTTAAAAAAAAAATCTCTCTCTTTGTTGGATAGGATGAATATATATTTTATAAGTATTGTGTCTTTTAGAAAAGCTTACGTTCTTAATGGTTTTTATTCTCACATTGGATGTCTGTGTCATGTGGGTTACTGGCATATCATTTATAAGATGTTTTAACTTGTTCAACTGTAACACTGAAGGGAGATTCCCGAAAGCTTTGTTTGTTATTCAATAAAGTGAGTGTTTTTCTACCTATTCGGTCTTCTTTTTTATTGCTTATAAACATAAGGATCGGTAGAATTTAACTACGACTGAACTACTTTTTGTTTTTTATTAGTCTTGAACCAACACCCATCAATTATTTTCATTTATTTGCCAAAGCCATTACAGCAGTGTTTTGCAGAGAGGTAGGAAACGCCTTACATTTGACTGGTATGTTGTGTGGGTAGCTGTGTTTGTGGAATGTGGAGGTGTGCCTTTGTAAGTATGGTGCAAATGTTATTATGAAATGGAGAGATTAAGAGTAAAATTGTGCTCAGTGAAGTCCCTAGCAATTTCATCACTGCTCGATTCAGACATAATACATTCCCCTGTGTTTGTCAGTACTATGTTTAAATGCCCTGTTTGGACTGTGGTATCACTGCTACAGCTGCTGGTACTCTTTCAATACAATTATCTGCTTTGGAAGTTATCTCCAGGAGTCTGTTGCTGAGAGGATGAGAAATATGCTACAAGTACACGACTAAGACAAACTACATAAAGCAATAGTAAGAAAAAGTACTAGGGCCACATCAGAGGCTTGGGAGGTCATTGTTAAGAAACTGAGAACTGTTGTAAAATTTATCATTAAATACCATAAGTTCAGGTTATACTATAAGAGAATAAACTATGTAAAGATAACCATGTTAGCAGCCAAAATGCATTACAAGTTGAATATTTTACTGTGCACATTTTAAAAAACGGATAGACTGATCTAAACTCTGGACTGATGCGTTTGCTTTTTTTTTTTTTTTTTTTTTTATTTATTTCTGGGAAATGCTATTCAGAAGTGAAGAGACATACAAGGGATTTAGTGTCACACCAGGCTGTGATTTTCTTATGTCTATTGTCATGCAAAGCTGACTAAATAGCCAAATCTAGCAAAGCTGGAAATGTGACAATGTAGCCCACTGAAGAAGGGGAGATGGGAGGAGTAACCTGGCCAGGAACCGAAACTTGCAAAACTGCTCCTTGTGAAAAGTCTTTTTATCGCAGTAATTTGACGCTTTTGCAAGTTTCTTTCAGAGAATATGTAGTACATCAGTAGGAACAACATTTGCAAAACTCAGCGCATACCAGTCAATGACATGAGCTGCAAACTCTCAAATGTGGCAGTTTTTTTTTTCAGGTGTTCCATTCTAAGTGAATGGAAGTCTAGTCTGACAACAAATGGTAGGGCTATTTGTTCTCACAGTCTGTGCATTATGGGGCAGATATAGCTTTCCAAAGGAATCACGATGTCTGCCCCCATGAGGGCAGATAAGAGTAAAAACAAAACAAAATTAGGAATGAGTACTTATTTTGCTGCAGGCAACTTTGGGATGTGTAGTAAATCATGGCAAAATAAAAAATGTGTTTTCTTCATCATTTGCCCATCGTGGTCCTTTAAAGTATAAAGTGATGTACTATGTTTATCTGATGAAGTCTCCTTGGAGACACAAAAGCACTTATATTTGTACTTTGTTTTATTAAAGTGTCCGTTTTCCTCTACTGTTTTTGAAGTGCCAATTATATTTATTTCTTCATTGCTACTGGTATGCTTTCTGAGGCTGCATGTCTTTACTTGTGTTTCATAGTTCAAGAAGTTAAACCGGCAGATGATTCACTTCAGTTCCCTTTTTGTTTTGCTTTTTATTAGATGCTTACTATGTATTACGTGTGTACTGCATATATTTGTAAGTGAAGCCACTACTATATTATTCTTGAATGTCTACTACTATTTTTAATGCTTACCCACATATCAGAATTTTTACAGGTATGTACACCCTCAATGTAATCATTCTATACATCTAGCAAATATGTAAAAGCCACATTTCTTCTGTAAACTTTGCATGCTTGCCATTGTTTCTGCTTTCCACAAACTGTCCACATCTAAGACTATCTGTCCTCCTGAGCTACACCTAAAAGATGGAGCAAAAGGATCAGAGCATTACCCCCAGTTAAATAGAAACAAAATAAAAAAAGAGAGAGTTGTAGGATGGCACAGTCCCTACTCTCATGACTGTATTAAAATCTGGTTAAAATATATTTACAGCACAAAATTAACACAAAGGGGAAATATTACTTATCCAAAACTAGGACATGAAAGGGCAAACACAAACTGCAAACAAAATGAGAAGGTCTTTAGGATATGGAGCAACTATCTGTTCATGATGGCAGTGTGTGTCAGGTCTGCAGAACAGCATGGGAGATAGAAATACTAGTGGACTGTACAGGTCAGTTTTATGAAGACACACTGGGACTACAAGTCAGTTTTATGAAGACACACTGGGACTACAAAGAAGAAAGCAACAGAAGCCTGGCAGAAAGGATTTAAAAAAAAAAGAGGACACGACATGGGTAGAGGTCATCAGAAGAATATTGGAAGAAGGGGTAGCAATGAAAAAGGTGAAAGGAGAAACCATAAGATGGATTAAGTGTCTATGGGAATTGTGGACCTTAGAAGAGGGGTGCAGGAGTCAGACTGCAGGAATGTATCATGGAATACATCACCCAGGACTTCAAGAACTGGAGAGATGGTCAAGGGTGGGGCTAAGGAAGAACTCAAACTGCCTACACCTGATGCAGGCAAGGAAGAACTCCATACATTCCCAAATGAAGGACTCCTTCATTCTACAAAGGATATCACCAAAAGATACTTTCTCAGGGGATGAGGCAGAGGATGGATTGTCTACAGATTATGAACCAATGAAATAAATAGGGGATAGCTAGCCCACACATCAATTTTTCTATCTCAGAGTCTGAGGAATCACATCCCCTCTGGGAAGGGGGCGCTCTTTCTTTCAACAGGGGGGATTCCACAAGCAGAATCTTTTTCCAGGTGCTGCCTATCTTTCACAAAATCCAATAAGTCCCGAGCCAGTCTGAAAAAATCCTGTGAAATGATCAGAGTATGTGGTGTTTGACACCTGGATGGCTGAGACTGGAGCAAAATGAAGACCAGATGCTTCAGTTTTGAAATCCGAGTTTAACCTTAGAAGTGGAACCACAGTAAAAGGCCTCCGGCAGGTGGCAAAGGCCTGAATTCAGTCCCCTTGAATCTCTTCTCTCACTAAAATCTGACCACCACCCATTTTAACCAACACGTGTGTGTCGCATACTGGCACCTACAAACCTGCTCAGGACCCAACCAAGAGCAAGACAGTTTCAGTTCTTCAAGAGGAAGTTAACATGATCATTGGAGTGACAGCATCCAGGGGTTGAGCCACAGTCCTCAACCATGCCATTCATCAGATGTGGAGGCTGTGAAAACACCTCAGCGCTTTCTATAACTTCAAACCGAGGAGCGCTGCCCAACAACAGACCATGGTCGCAGCCTCCGGAGTAATCTTCTCTTTTGTACATTTATTTTTCTTGGAGAGCTCAGAGGTGGGACCAGCAGATGTCATTTTATACCTATGACAACCACAGGACCTTAAGTATAAAAACCTCTCCAATGACTCATGCCAACATTTAATAGTTCTGTAACTAAAGCAAGCACACTGGCAACAACTGGGGAATATCTTGTTCCAAACCTAGGAAAAGACAAAATGTATGGAAATCTCCATTTGGAATGTTTGCTCACTTAAGACAACTGTTAAACTTAAAAAAAAAAAAAAAAAAAGTAAAAAAAATTCCCAAACAGGGTACTTATCTAGAACTCTAGCTTTTGGCCAACCTACAAGATTGACAATGCAAAGGTAATGAATTGAGACATTCAGACTGTGGTAAGAAGGAACTAAAGATAGTGCTAGCCAACTATACTTTATACCACTTACATCTTGACTTCAGAAGGAGACAGAGTCCACCAGGCTATGGGGGAAGGTGAGATCTCTGGTACTGTGGCCAGCCTAAAAATCCTGCACACAAGAAATGCCAAGAGTTCTGCAACAGTGAACTAGAGGTTCAGATCATCAGAGATTATAAAAGAAATAGAATGACATGGTGCTGTAGTGAGCATGAGAAAATGGTTTGGGACTGGTGGGAGAATGAGGGAGAAGTAATGCCTTCTCTGGTAAAACGTCAAACCACAAAATGGTCTCCTTTGAAATAAAAATAAAACCCGGAATTCCAGCTAATCCTGAAATGTTCAGGAATTACTCTGAAGCTAACCTCCAACTATTAAATGATAAAAAAATGTCTTTTGGCTTTCCCGGTTAGGTGTCACCACAGCAGAACTCCAGTCCGCTAATGATTGGCAGTTGATTTTTATGGTGCCAAGTTCCCAGCCTGAAGCTCAACCTTCAAAGAAGGCACACCCATTCACGCACACACCTACCTGCATGTCTTTAAACATCACTGGACCGCAGGGAGGACATGCAGACTCCACAAAGGCGGCGCTGCAGCAGAGAATCGAACTGGAGAACCTCTTGTTGTGAGGAGACAACGCTAACCTGTGCACCACCGCAACTTCCAACAATTAAGTGATAACCTTCCAAAATTTCAAGCTCCCATAAACCTTAAGAATATTGCTGCCAATGGGGTGCTGTTCACAAAAACCCTATACAAGCATGTTAATAGCTGCATAACAGGCAGCTGTCCCCACCAGGAAGAAGTACACAACTAACGCAAAAAAAAAAAAAAAAAAAAAAAAGGCAGCCACCCTGGTGGAATCACATCATCAACAGGCTCAAACAGAAGGAAGAAACTCTTGGCAACAAAATAGGTGGTGTAGCACCTAGCAGGATAAAAGCACTGTCAAACTCATTTCAGAGAGCAAAAATTCTACCAAAGCAAAATCTGAGGTAAATTTGGTCTCCCAGGCCAAGAACAACCACAAAGCATTCTTTAGCTATGTCTAGAACCTCAAAGGCAATACACAATTGTGTCAAGAGCTCAATGTTAATAGCGCCACCTATACTAAGCTAGAAGATATTGCAAACCTACTGACAAATTCAACTCTAATTTACTCTTCAATCTTTCTCTAAACCTCAATTCAGGAAATAAAATCAAATATAGCCCCCCTACTATCACTAGGGAACAGGTCCTCAAAGTTCCCTCTAAGGCCAAGAACACTGCATCAATGGGCCCAAACAATATCCCAGGATGTATTCTAAATAGTATGAAACATGACCCATCAGGACATCTGAAATTGCTATTTAAACTGTAGCCTCCAAACAGGCTTCATGCCTCATGAACTGAGAACAGCAACAGTCACCCCCCCCTGCACAAAGGTCAGATCTACAGAACCTGGAAACCTCCGACCTACAAGTCTCATATGCAAATCCAAGGAAAGTATCATGAAAATGATCCATAATGACATAGGAACCGCCAGATAAAAGACCCAACTCAATTTGGTTTCAAGGTCAAGTCATGCCGACTCCACATGCTGGACTTCTTTGAGAAAGACAAAGCAATGGATGACAGCAAAAAAATGTTCACATTGCATACTTTGACCTGGCCAAGTCATCTGACACAATACCCCACTTGAGCACTGAAACTCAGGAGGTTAGGTATAAACCCTTTATGTCACCCAGTGGATAGCCAGCTGGTTCACAGACAAGACCCAAGAAATTAGAACTGGGGAGTCCACCTATACAAAGAGGCCAGTTACAAGCACAGTCCCTCAGGGATCTATCCTGGGACCACTCCTTTTTGGCGTTTACTTCTCTGAAGTCAAGGCCAATGTCAAAGGCATCTGGCTGACTAAATTTGCAGATAATTACAAATTAGGAGCAGTCACAGAATCCCCACGGACACAAATGTTCTCCAGGAAGGGCTGACACAGAAATAACGTGCATGAAAACCATGGACTAAAACTAAATGACAAATACATAATACTCAGAAGTCCTCTACCACTGGTAACTATCATACTGATATCACACCCCTAAGAAATGAGCCAACAGCCAGAGACTTAGGAACACACAAGCAATATAGCCTTTGACCATCACATGTCTACAGTAGTGAGGAACTCATTCTATGTTGTGCAATTATAAACAAAGGTATGGCATTCTAGGTCCAAGGAAGTAATTGTTCCACTGTATTGACATTCAATACAACTATCATTGGCCTGCAACTCAGACACCCTTCTTGCAGAAGTAATAGCCAACAAAAAGCAGTCTTCCATGACAAATATTTCAATTCAGCAGTAGCCATGAGCTCAAAAGGTTGTAGAGTAAGTTTTCCAACACAAATTGAGATCCCAAGCAGGAGTAGGAGCTCTCGTGGGGGTCTTATATTCTTTGCCCCTCTAGAAACTGCTTGAACAAAGGATCACGAAAACAATGGTGGGTCACAATCATAGTGTGCTGAGATTGCTGCAGCATGAATCTTAATGGAAGAAGGACAGACCCTTGTCCAGTAACTCAGTAAGATATTGAAGAGCCATACTCAAATTAGGCTCAGAAATCTCCAAATTCTTTGCTTTACTCCAAAATAAAAATCTCTTCCATTTTGCTGCGTACACTTTCCTTGTACTAGGTCTTCTAGCTTCCATAATCACATTTAAAACTTGTTGAGGAAGTTGAGACCTGCTGTGTTTCAACACAGAATATGCCAGGCTGTCAGATGAAGAGAGTGAAGCTTGACATTGAGCAGATGACCGTCCTTCTGGGATAATAGATGTGGAATCAAAGGTAAAGGCCATGGAGGCTTCTTTACCAGACTCCGTAGTAGTGGGTACCAGTGTTGCCGAGGCCAATCTGGAGCTATCAAAATCATCCTTGGCCTGTCCTGTCTGACCTTTAACAATACCTTTGGAAGAAGAGGCAGAGGTGGAAAGGCATACACATGAAGGTTCGTCCAACTGAAAGACAGAGCATCCACTTTCCAAGCTGTGTGATGAAACCCCTTTGTGCAAAACTGTGGCAGCTGGTGGTTTAGAGGAGAAGCGAACAGATCTATGTCTGGAGTTCCCCATGACACTGTCAATTTCTGAAATACATGAAGATCCAGTTTCCACTCGTGGGGATCCATGATTTGTCTGCTTAACACATCTGCTAAGGAGTTCTGTGCTCTGGCAGAAACCTTGCCTGAAGAGTTAGGTGCAAGCGTGGCGCAGTCTCCCATAAAATCATTGCTTGCCTGCATAGAGGATAAGAATGTGTTCCCCTTGTTTGTTGATGTACCACATGACAGTTGTGTTGTCTGTTAGAATCAACACCTGCCCTGGAAAAGTAACTCCTTGAAAGCCAGTAATGCGAACTGGACTGCTAACATCTCCTTCATGTTGATATGTAGATGCTGTAGTCTGGCAGGCCAGTTGTCTTGTATCCACTTTCCATTTAGATGAGCTCCCAAGCAATGTCCGAGGCATCTGTCGTTAAAATCTGACTCGCCTCTGGCCGGGTCACACACAGTGCCTTGTTTAGGTGACATTCCTGAGCGGACCACAAGAATTCTCTTTGAAGGCAAGGTATTATTTGAATGACAGTGTCTAAATCCTGGCAGTGCTGTGTCCATACATTTTTGAGATACCATTGTAACTTCCTCATATGCAGTTTGGCATTGGGAAGCACCAGAATACAAGATGCCATGAACCCTAATGCTTGAAGGACTGTCTTTGCAGTCAGCACGGACTGATGAGATAGTTGATGGAAGTAAAGTGATAGACTCTTTTGTTTGTCCGGGGTTAAAAAGGCCATCTGGGCTGCTGTATTCAGTCTCACACCCAGAAAGCATATGACTTGAGAGGGTACTAGACTGGACTTTATTTCGTTCACAGAATACCCTAGGCATCTTAGCACTGCTATAACATATTCCAGATGCTGTAGAAGGTCTTCCTTTTCTTGAGCCAGAATCAGGCAGTCGTCTAAATAAGGATAAATTTGAATTCCTTGTAGCCTGAAGTAAGCTATCACTGGAGCCAGAACCTTTGTGAATACTCTGGGCGCAGTAGATAAGCCAAAGGGCAATGCAGAGAACTGATAATGAGAATCTCCAGCTCGAAACCGCAGATACTTCCTGTAACTTAGCCTGATAGGCACATGAAGGTAAGCTTCCTTGAGATCTAAAGTTACCATCCAGTGATCTTTGCCCAGCAGGGTAAAAGCTGTTGTAACGTCAACATCTTGAACTTGGGAATGTCCAGATAAGTGTTGAGGAGAGATAAATCCAAAATCGGTCTCCACGTGTTCCCCTTCTTTGGTACTAGGAACATGCGAGAATAAAATCCTAGGCCCCTTTCTGATACAGGGACTGGCTGAATGGCCCCCATTTGGAGTAACTGAGAAACTTGCTTGTGAGCCTCTTTTCTTTGTGGAGGAGGAACGTCTGGCATGCCTTTGAAAGGGGGCATTGTATGGAAATAAAACCTGTAACCGTGGTGAATGATGTCCAACACCCATCTGTCTTGAGTAAGTAAATCCCAATTTTCTTTGAAAAGAGACAGTCGTCCTCCCAAAGGAGCTGCCAGGCGAGAATCTACTGGCAGCTGAAAAGGCAGGTCATTGGGTCTGTTTACGAAAGGACTGACCCTGCCCTCACCAGAAGTCTGAGCAGGTGAACTCCTGTTCTAGGCCTAAAGAACCTTGAGCCCTGCCCCTACCACGTCTAGACCTACCCTAGACTGGGAATCATAAGCAGGATATGTCCACCCCTTAGCAGGCCAATTTCTACTAAACTTGGTGGCTGTACCTGCAAAAAATCTTTAACAGTTTGCATAGACTTAGCTTTGTCCTCCATTTTCTTTAAAACTGCTTCCACAGGTGAACCAAACAACACATCAGACTGTAAAGGAGCATCCAAAATCCTTGTCTTAACATGCTCAGCCAAATTTTGATCCCTCAACCAGGCATGCCTGCGAAGAACAGAACTAGTGGCAGCCACCCTCGAGGAGGCCTGCACAGCATCAAAACCACATTGCAAAGAATGCTTGCCTACTTGTTCAGACACATAAACTAAATCCAGCAATTCTTTACAATCAATACCTTCCGCCAAAGCATCCACCTTAGACTTCAATTGTGAAAGGAGATAATTTTGATATTTCAGCATGTGAAACTGACAATTCAACGCTCTCATGGCTAGAGTGGAAGAAGTATACACTTTCTTACCCCACCTATCCAACGCCCTTGCCTCTTTATCAGTGGGAACAGGATTTTTAACCACAGAGGCCTTAACACCTTTAGGCCCCTGAGAAACAGTTTCTGGGTCCGCCCTAGGACTCTTAAACAAATACTTATGAGCTTTGGGCACCCTATAGTACCTATCAGGTTTAACAGGAGCAGGAGGCAAAGAATCAGGGTTCAGGGAAGCCTCTGCAAAAACATCTTCCACCACATTCAACACAGGAGGTATAGCTAAGGGCCTATGCTGGGGTAAAAACAAGAATTCCCTAAGCCTCTTCCTGGAATCAGAGTAATCCTGGCCTTCCCATTTAAAGTGCTCCCTCATGGAATGCAGAGTCTCTGAAAATGAAAAATCCTCAGGAGGAGAAGCCGAAGGAGTGGCATCATCCACATCAGAATCAGAATAATGAGGATACTCCTGCAAATCTTCCATGAAGACTCAGAAGCCCCTGAACCCTGTTCAAAACTTTCAAACTCTGGTTCCACCCTAGGCCTCTTATCAGGAGGGCCCATAGAACCTCTAATCATAGTAATCAAATCTTCTGCCATTTTAAGCATATGTTTCTTAGGTACAGAACCCGAAATGCTAGGAAAAGCCCCTACTGAAGCTGAACTTGGCCTACCTCTAAAAGAAGTTTTGGCAACAGAAGGAGAGGCTCTAACTACTGTGGGAAGAGAGGGAAGAATAGTTACCTGAGAAGCCCCTCAGCCTGGCCTGCCTCCTGAGAGGGTACATCCTGTAACAGTAAAGTTTCTGCCTGAGACTCCATAGAAACTCCTGGCAAAACCTCTGGCTCCACTGAGCCTCCTAAAGAACCGGCGTCCGGGACTGCGGTTCATCAACCTAGGCTTCGCTGTTTTGTCCTTGCGCTTCTTGGGCCGAGCGGGCGTCGGAGCATCCGGCGGCATTTTATAATTAACGCTTCCCAAACACTAATCTAGCACAGTCTAACCTCCTCTTAATAGTGCGTTTGTTAAACCTAGCACAAGGCGGCAACCAACAACGTCGTGCTCAGGCCCTAAACAAGGTATACACAATGTATGGTAATCCCTATGAGGTATTTGTTTCCCACAAAATACAGTTATTCACTTTTCTGACATCCGGTTAAATACTGAGGCAAGAAAAACCAAAATGTTCCCCAACGGAGTACTTAGCCAACTCTGATTCGGTCTGAAACTCGGTTTGGAAATATTTCAAACGCCAACCTGCACTCGCAAAACTGCTTCTGCATCGGACCACGCGGCAAAAAAGACTGAGGATATGACGCCGGTCATGCGCATTAGTACCCTGACGTACTGACGTCAGTCTAATGCGCCCTGACCGACATCAGCCTTATACTCTGGTATTCGGGCCGACTGGATGCGGACTATACCCAATAGTAAGGACTGCAGCAATGGAAAACGAAGAACATCCTCCGACCTACAAGTCTCATATGCAAATCCAAGGAAAGTATCATGAAAATGATCCATAATGACATAGGAACCACCAGATAAAAGACCCAACTCAATTTGGTTTCAAGGTCAAGTCATGCCTACTCCACATGCTGGACTTCTTTGAGAAAGACAAAGCAATGGATGACAGCAAAAAAATGTTCACATTGCATACTTTGACCTGGCCAAGTCATCTGACACAATACCCCACTTGAGCACTGAAACTCAGGAGGTTAGGTATAAACCCTTTATGTCACCCAGTGGATAGCCAGCTGGTTCACAGACAAGACCCAAGAAATTAGAACTGGGGAGTCCACCTATACAAAGAGGCCAGTTACAAGCACAGTCCCTCAGGGATCTGTCCTGGGACCACTCCTTTTTGGCATTTACTTCTCTGAAGTCAAGGCCAATGTCAAAGGCATCTGGCTGACTAAATTTGCAGATAATTACAAATTAGGAGCAGTCACAGAATCCCCACGGACACAAATGTTCTCCAGGAAGGGCTGACACAGAAATAACGTGCATGAAAACCATGGACTAAAACTAAATGACAAATACATAATACTCAGAAGTCCTCTACCACTGGTAACTATCATACTGATATCACACCCCTAAGAAATGAGCCAACAGCCAGAGACTTAGGAACACACAAGCAATATAGCCTTTGACCATCACATGTCTACAGTAGTGAGGAACTCATTCTATGTTGTGCAATTATAAACAAAGGTATGGCATTCTAGGTCCAAGGAAGTAATTGTTCCACTGTATTCGGCATTCAATACAACTATCATTGGATTACAATGCCCGCTTTGGTATATACCTAACCAGGCACATCCAACAACTGGAAAGTACACAGAGGTCCCTCATTAAAAGAATACAGGGTGTAAGTAACATGCCTTTTGCCGACCACGTCAAGGCTCTAACCCTTTATTCAGTCCCCTACAAGCCGTTGAGGGGAGCTCCATGCCTGGCTGAGAGGGCATGGTCAGACCCCCACCCTGATGGATGTCCTGCATATCCGCAAACCACACACCTGAATTACCCATTCTAAAGACTTAAACCTTGCCTGTGATACAATTAGGACCTGCTGGAAAGACAAGTATACATCCCAAAGACTATCCCTTCTCTGGAATAGACTCCCCCATCCATGTGAAGCAGAGCTCCTCCCTAACCCAATTCAAGGGTAACTAACAATTGGATGGGAACAGGAAATTCATCCCTAGTTCAGCATCTATGTCACTAATGGACACAGGCAGCCTGTAAATGGTTCATCTCCCAGGTCCTTGCTTATGCTTATCAAGGGTACCAGAACTTGTCAGAGATTTGGGATGCATGGCTAGGCTTAAAAAGGCCTTTGTGGTCTTGTACACACCTATGAACCTATAAACCTATCAGAAAGACCAACTCTATCCAAGCAAAATGCTCCATCTTAGCCCAAAAGGGACAAAATTCTTAATGCTGGGAAAAATACATCTCAGCAACTTCATTGTTAAACTAAGATGGGAGATGTGACAGGCGCACAAGGGAGACAAGCAGCAGACACATGGCAAGCAAAATGCACAACGCAGCAGAGGAACAAACAAGGGTGACAAAGTACGTCAGAGTCTTCTGCCACATAAGCAGTCTGGATAGGAACATAGGGACATCTGGGCCAAAGACATGACTGAGTAGGACATGAAGAGACCTGCACAAAGGTTATTCAGGAATGACACCGAAGTGAGACATTGGATTGGATCAACAATTTACAAAATGGAGTGCAAATGGTAAGACCAAAAAAAATCAAAAATCCAACAAAGGAGCTTTGAGGGTCAGAATTTAGGTTAAGTAAGGACAGCTGGTGGACTGGTATAATGAATGCATCATTACCTAGAGGAAACAAAGGGGAAAGGATGAGAGAGAAGACAACAGAATAGAAAGGATGAGAGAGAAGACAACAGAATAGAAAGAAAATAACCAAGACGTTGTGTTTCAGTGCACCTGGGAAAGAATGTGTTAAATGTGCAGCCTAAAAAATAGTTCAATTTGGAAAAAGATGTTTCAGAGAATGAAAAGAATTGTGAGTTTTTTTTTTCTGACTACTGCCAAAATGTTTGACAAAAAAGTACTAGATGAATAACTGGAAAGCACTGAAGGTAGAGCGAGTCATGTAGGCTTTATTAGAGATGGAAAATAGTTCCCTTAAATGTAAATAAGAAGAATGGAAAAAATGGTACAGTGAAATACTGGGGACAACCAAAGTCATACTTATTTTTGTAGAGATGCAGCACATCTTATACAGGACTGTACAAAAAGAAAAGGAAAGGAACATTTTCACTGCCCACTATTAAAGGAAGAAGACTGATGAAAGAAGTGAAACTAATTGGAAAACTGAGCGTGTTACAAAAGAAGATACTGAAATGAAAGGTAGAAGCACAATAAACTAGTAATGTCTTTTGGCTTTTCCTGGTTAGGGGTCGCCACAGTGGAACGCCGGACTGCTTATGATTGGCAGTAGATTTTTACTATGCCGAGGTGCCAGCCAAACGTCCAACCAAGGCACACCCATTCATGCACCTACCTGCACATCTTTAAACATCACTCGACCGTGGGGAGGACATGCAGACTCCACACAGAAGAAGTTCCAGCAGAGAATTCAACCGGAGAACCTCTTGCTGTGAGGCGACAATGCTAACCGATGCACCACCGTGGCCTAGTAGTACAATAAACTAATAAAAAGATGCATGAAAATGAGAAAGCTGGGAGACTGGTACTGATAAAGTGGGGGAACTGTTTAATAAGGAAGTTAAAAAATCAATATGGAAATGAGGAAGAATGCAGGACGCAAACGTAACGTTTGGACAGTTTAGAGGTACGAGAGAGACTAAGGAAAATACAATGAAAATGAGGTGCGTTACTTTAGTTTTGCAGAACATGCCTTATTTTCCTTGCATCTTCTCTGCCCTTGTATGTACCTCTTGACATCCTATCTCAAGAACTGTGAAGAAAGACAAATACATTTAGAAAACTTAGAATATTTGTGCATTGTCTGAAGGAAGTCCAAAACTGAAATGCAAGTCATTATTCAGTGACTTCTTTCCTCAGTGATGTGTCGGAAAACCACAAATTTTATGAGGAACAAAGTCACTCTATAATGACATGTATTTCAATTTCTGACTTTCTTTCAGACTAATGCCTCTACCATATACCAATAAAAAAAAAAAAAAAGTCTAGTCACTCAATGGGTCTTCAGGGACTGGACCTCTTTCTGTTGGCATATACTCAATTTAAAACTTGCACGCTGGACTGTCTGTCCAATCAGCATGCTCGTTTTTAGAGAGTAATGCGCAGTCATTGTACAGTTCAATTTATACAATTTAACTGGGGTACAGCACTGGTCCCCCTTACACCAATTTCAGTCTCAGCCCAACCTATTTTAGTAAAGACAGTAAGCTGGTAATGTGTGGTGTAGCAAAAACCTCTGACAGTACAGAAGATACTAGTATGTGCAAAATATTAAATTATACGTGACAGAACAAAGAATGTTTTGAAAAAACATGAAATAAGGTGACTGCCAATAGATGGGAAGGTAGAGGTTCAAAAGTGGGTAGATCAGGGGTATCCAAGGAGTCTTGTTCATAACAGTAATACAGAACTTTCGATTTTTAAGAGGCAGACAGAAATAAAGGAGTGCAAATTCTAGTATTTGGGTCTTATTCAGATTACTTTATAAGATACAGAACTACAACAAATAAGGTGCAGATGAAAGAGGGATTAGTAAACGTGGAAAAGTAGTTAGAATCAGTATGGTTAAATCTGAATAAAGAAGAAAAGGGTTTCATGGATAGAACGAAAACATGAGTGGATTATTTTTCAATGCTGGAATTATTTTAGCAATAAAAGTCTGGAAACAAGAAGTAATGAACGTTCAAGACAAATAACAGAAAAGGCAGAGTATATCATATGTGGACAGCTTCTCAAATGTGAGAGAATGGCGAAAAATAAGGTATGTGCAGGATGTATGCATCATTTGGAGAGGGAGTGAAAACTAAACCCTCTTAAAAGGGGAATTCTATATTATGAAAAGGGTAAATGAGGGCTGGGTGTGATAAATCCAACAGTACATTTTTTGGAGTAATTATTTTGGGTTACAGTTAATAAGGAACAGGATTTGATAAGAAAAAAAACCATGAACAAAAATCATGAAATTTGGACAAGTAAAAAAACTGGTTAAAAATGAAGTGTATTAAGATACAAGAATATGCAAACAAAATCAAATTAAGAAAAACAGGCAGGTGTAGGAAATTGTAAAAGAAAAGTAGTACTGGAAGGGCCGAGTATGATATACCACAACAGGTGACAGATAAAATAAAAAGGCTTAAGAATGTTTCAAAGTCATCTGATTTTTCGGTACTTGCGTATTATCGCAACCAGATTTTCGCGGTAACGCTGGTTGCTTCTGTTTACGATAAGAAATAGTAATAAACTTTTCTAAAGTTTAATAACATGTTTTCTGTAATGTTTTTAAGTTTTAGGAATATTTACCATTCAAACCACTGAGAAAAATAAGTGTTGAAAATAGGTTTCCCGTTTTACCACCAGCATCTAATGTCAGCTAAGCATGTCCCATACTACTTCATATGCGTTCCTTTTCTTGTGCTGTGATGATGTTGTCAAAGCTGTGATAAACAGGTTTTTGAAAGCCATATAAATATTTACGTTTTTATCTGTACACTTCTTGACTGAGTAATCCACATCTCAGCTTTGTACGCAGAAAAGCATTACAACACCAACTAGACAATCCATATCTCTAGAGTCGTAACACCTACTAAAATCAATGCAATTAAAACCGACATTGCACTAAAAATAGAAGCAAGCAGTACTGTCTTCTTATAATAAAGTTTAGTAAAGTAGGTTTTATTTTTCCAGAAAACCTTTCATTATATTGTTTGCAACAGTTTAATCATTAAATACTTTACCTACATTAAACTGCATGTGCCCCATTTACTCTATACGGTTTGAAAAAGTGTAACCATTAAATACTTTACCTAAATTACTTTGCATGTGTCCAGTTTCTTCTTTTTAACCAAAACATTCAGTTAAAATAAGGTAAACTTGAAGAATAATCCTTCAGACTTGTGTCCCGCTTTTTATTTTAAGTAATAAGTCCAACAATAGCAAAGTAAAGCTGAAAAATAATCTCAAGAAAGCACCTAACATCGTACAGCAAGTCCCACAGTCTTTTCAGGCCAAATATATGTACACACGCAACCACTTATAACTGAATTCAATGCTCTATGTCTTTACAGCACACTACCCACAAATCCTAAAATTTTACACGTTAATTGTTTAAAAAAGAAACCATCATTATCCCAGCACACTTTATAACAGTTCACCCTTTCCTAATACAGTTCCTTTTTGCTATTTAAGTAAACGTCAAAAACTTGTACCGTACTACAAAATCTGGTTGCGATAATACGCAAGTACTGATTTTTGTGTGCGCATGCAGATTACTTTTAAATTAATTATCTGTTAAAAAGCAGACGAAACATGAAGAGCAAAAGGAAAGATTATGTTAAGTAGAAGAAATGGTGGAACATGTGTTACTGCAATGTGGAACAATTTTTTTTATATGTACACAGTTTAAAATAGAATACCACTACGACTTTACAAATGAATTTTTAAGTATGACATTATCTGTGAAACATGAAAATGAAGCAAAAAAATTCCAGATGACCACCACGGCTTAAAGCAAGTTTAGACCAGCGCTTTCACTTAGAACAAGCTACGCTTTCTCATGCCTAAACATTTTATAGTCAAAATGACATCAATTAAAATCAATTAAACACATCATTAAAATCAATTAAACAATTGAAATACATCAATTAAACTATTTATCCAATATTACAAAGACAGAGCTTCCAGCTCGGGTTTAATACAAACATAGTTATTTAATCCAGGGTGTATATGTGCTTGCAACTTTAATATCCACTTTAACTCAACTCGTTCAATTTAAGATTACCCCCTCTCATCACTGACAACAATTTGTTTAACTCTAAATCTGAACTTATGCAAGGGAAATTCCATATGTTTTGCTAGGCATTCAACTTATTCTTGTTTTTTACATAATACATGTGCAGATATACTCCAAGTCGTTTGTGTTTTGCCTATATAAAAACATGTGCATTCTGTGGACGCTGCCATATACACTATAGGTTCATAGGTTAGTAATAGGCTAACTGCCCTTGCGAGCCATTTTAAGCCTAGCCAATTATCCCTTGTGAGACTCAAACCATGTACCTTGTGTTTATACGGCAAACACCTTATAGGCCACCCTCCCAGCCCCTTGGCTGTTTTACAAGTAGCATGGAATCTAGGTTGAAAAATGAAGGGTAGGACTGGATGTTTAAATTCCTGTATAATGGAAACATATTGACTCAGTTTACATTTACTACAAGGGTACATTCCAAATTTTGCAAGGGCACAGTGTTCTTTGGCCAATCGTTACACAGTAACGGTTTCAAGTTGCTCTTGTTCTTATATGCAAAACTAGCTCTTGTTCTTATATGCAAAACTAGACACTTTTCATGTAACATTTTCTGTCAGCTGTCAAAAAATGCCAGTTATTCTTAATCACAGACTTTGCTGGTATCACTGGCATAAAAAACACCTACTTTGTTGCTTTGTTTAATACTTCTTTTTGTAGCTAAATTCTGTAAAGGTGCTACATCTGTGGAATTAACTGCACTACTATCTGCAAAAGTTTTGTTCTTGATGGTTTGAAAAACAGTTCTAACATACCCCCTTCTTCACAAATAACTGCTCTAAATAATCAACTTCCTTCTCCTTATCAAAATTTTATGTTACATGTATTACTAGCCCTAGCCAACTGCCCTTTAACAATATTTGGGAAATATATGCTTAGGGTGCATGCTGTTGCGAACCAAGAGACGTTTTCCAACAGGCTTTCCTAAAAAGCCTTGTATTAATATTGCCCAAACTGTTTCTACATATAGAGACAGCCAAAAAAATCTATATTCTCAAGGGAGAAGGATGTCATAAATCTCAGGAAGTCCGATTTGGATTCTAAATACTTAAAATCAAACAACAAGGGTAACTCACCATCCCATAACATAAAAGTGTCATCAACAAAACATCTATACATTTTACCATGCTTATTGTACACACTACTATGTAGATGCTCTTTCTCCCAATGATGAACTACCATATTTGCATATGAATTTGCACAGAGGGTGCCCATGGCCACCCCCCATTTCTGTAAATATATATTATCATATGCAAAAATGTAGCGAGACAAATATTAAATCTAATAATGTACATATCAAAATGATTTCATTATTACTAGTACCCATTTCTCTCAACTCACTCCTTACTGCCTCTATACCATACTCATTGGGTATACAAGTAAGTAGGCTTTGTACATCAAGAGTGACCATATAACAATTACTTGGTTCTGATGATTCACTAAGTTCCCTTAAATCTCTCAAAAACTGAGAAGTCTCTCTCAAAATAGTAGGAATCTACCTAACTTACTCTCTACATAAATGAGTGGGGTTCTGTGGCCCAACCACCTCCATCTACAATTGGTCTTAAAGGTGGTTTACTTAAGGATTTATATATTTTGGGCAGCCCTTTAATGTAAGGTATCCTTGGATAATCAACTGTAAAAAAAAAAAAAAAAAACTGTATAGCTGCTCATCTGTCTGCACATTAGCGAGTCATACAAACATTCCTTGTTGTTTTTAACAATTTTCAAATGCTGAACCTGTGTTATTGGGATGCAAGTATGTGTTACACTTAACATTTCCTATATGGATTGAATATAATCATCCTTGTTCAAGATGAAGGAACCAGCACAAAACGTTCCAAGCAACTACCGAACAAAATAAAACATGAAACGTTGACAGTCCCAATGTCTTGAGACGAAACTCACCACAAATCAGCAATTCAGCAGCTGAAAAGTATATGCAAAGGCCAGTGGAACAAGTAAAACAAATGCCTTCAAAAACCAGCAGTATCCACAGTCAAACTCTCAGCAGTTAAATGAACTTGTTTGAAAGCCAGTGGAACAAAGAAATTAATGTCATCAAAAACCAGCGAAATCCACAACCAAACTGTAGTTTTATTAAACGGAACACAGAATAATCCAAAAGGTTAAGCGCTTTCACTTGCTGAATGGCAAGCTTCATCAGAACAAGTTAAAACAAACCTCTCAACACTTAAGTAAACTTTTTGGCGCCAAAATTCAAAATACTCAATGCTTCTTGTTAAAGGTATACAACACCAAAAATTACACATTGTGCAAAACTTGTCAAGATCCTATCTATACTGATCACAATAAGAATACAAAATTTAATGTAAATCTAAGCCTTAAAAATGTTCTTTTTATAAGTCTAAACCTTAAAAATGTATAACTATTGTATATAATGCCAGAGTAATGCAGAACAATTTATTACAGCTCCATCCATACTGTCCTGAAAAAACTGTAAGAATCTGCACAACAATACAATGTACAACAACCAAAATATGCATATTATCCTCGATCTGCCCGTCTATAAAATTATACCATCAATATGATGTACATATATGTAGATATAAATAAATATAAAATTTAATGTGCCTATTGGTGCCTTATGTTCACAGATAAACCATTGCATACACGACTAAACCCAAATTCAACCCATGGCTAGCAAGGGTTTAATAGAAATAAAGTCACCGAGTCCTGGTGGGGTTGAAGCATCCAATAAAACCTGCCACCAATACTCTTTGTATGATAACAGGCCCTTGAAGTCCCCCCCCCCCTGTATCAAGTTGAATGCTGTCAATAATAGCAAACTTAAAATAGTGCCTATCTCCACATTTTTTTAATGTGTCTATGTCCTCCCCGCGGCCGCGTGACGTTACAGACATGCAGGTAGGTGCGTGCATGAATGGGTGTGCATTCTTTGAAGGTTGGGCGTCGGGCTGACAACTCTGCACTGTAAAAATCCACTTCCAATCATTAGCGGACTGGAGTTCTGCTGTGGCAACCCCTAACCAGGAAAAGCCGAAAGACATTACTTTTACTTGAAGCATGTACTTACTTTCATTAAAGATTCTTGGCACTTTCTTAGAAAATTTAAAAAATATATATTTGGAAGCTGCTGGAGATTTGGGTAGTAGTATTTTTTTTTAACCTATTGTCAACATTATATCCCTACACACTTCCATTCAATTTGATGAAAGAGTGGAAATGATTAGATCACAAACTAGTATCTTGATTTTTTTTTTTTTTTTAATCAATTTTGTATGGGTACTGAAATACATTACAAATTGTTTTCCTTAAAGGACACTTTCAGGTCAGCGATAAAATACAGACTAAATTTCCACTTAGCAAGTAAAGCTTCCATGGTTCAAGAAAACGGATTATGTATAAAATTAAAACATTTCCTCTCCTTGAAGTTTTATAAATGATTATTAAATTCCTTTTTTTAGACATAGGACTTGTGCTTTCCAGAAAAGGCACACAGACACTTTTGAAGGAAGAGTGTCAGATAGGAAGTGGTCCTCACCCTACAGATGCTGATTAGCACAAACAGTGAATGAATGCCTACGAAGAAGGTCAAATCAGGCCAGTAAGAAATACATGAATATGCCAAAAAAGTTGAATAAAATGTCTTCAAAACTTGTTGACTGTTCAACAATCTAACATTTTATATAGTCATAACATCATGGGAATCTTTCATCCTCTTCCAAAAAAGACCAGGACTTTTGGCAATTCAGCCCTCTGGGCCAGACAGAGCTGGACAATGGAAGAGACATCCCTCATTAAATTATCACATTCTTCCCTAATCATAAAGAGGCTAAATCTTTTATGATACTATTCCCATCCACCTGGATTCCAAACATCCACACCGACCACTCACCATAAAGTACAGTTTTGTACCTACCATAAATGTAGATGTCCGATAGGTATGCATCTGCAGTCATAACATATGGGTTGTCCTGCCTCAGGCAGCCCTTTGGTCGGCCGGATTCCAAAGTCTGGGTCTGGCCTCGGCTGATGTCGCACTTTCCCCGACGTCAGAGCTTCTTGGGGTATAAAGGCATCAGCCGACGCCATTTTCCTCAGTGTTTCTTGCCCCAGGTGCCCTCTAGGAAGGCTAAATTTGGAGAAAAGTTGAAAATGCCAAATAGTAGCAAACAATATATATAGATATAGATATAGATATAGATATACATATATACACACAAACAAATACACCATAATAGATTCCCCCAGCTAGCTGAAAGAGGGATAAGCACCCTAGGAAAACCACAGAGGGGAAGGAGGGAGGGTAATCCTGACTGCAGATGCATACCTATCGGACATCTACATTTATGGAAGGTACAAAACTGTACTATGTCCTTCAAGGATGCATCTGCAGTCATAACATATGGGTTGAATACCATAGCCAAACTGGGGGAGGAGGTACTAAGATAAGGATGGTGTAGTTAAGATCCCCTGTAAAACTGCAGTTGCAAAGCCTGCTCGGGATCTGGAGTATAAAGGTAGATTGTAATGCTTGGCAAATGTATGCACGGAGCTCCAAGTAGCAGCTTCTAAAATGTCCTTGGTAGCCACTCCTCGTAGAAAAGCTGTAGTGGTGGCTGTGGCCCTTGTGGAGTGAGGCCTGATATTTTCTGGAGCTGTCTTTCCATGAAAAGAGTAGCAGAATCGAATGCAATTTCCTATCCATTTTGAAATTGTCTGTTTGGAAATTGCTTTTCCTTGCACTCCAGTTGCATATGCTACAAAAAGTTGGTCAGTTTTTCTGCTGGTTTTAGTTCTGTCCAGATAGTAGCGTAGTTGTCTGTGTACATCCAAGGTGTGCAATAGTCTTTCTCCCTTGTTCTGTGGGTTAGGGAAGAACGTAGGCAAATGAATAGCTTGGTTCAAGGATACCCTGGATACCACCTTTGGCATGAAAGTAGGATTGGTTCTCAGAGACACTCTATCCCGGTGAAAAATAAGGAAAGGCTGCACTGCCATTAATGCCTGTAACTCGGATACTCTTCTTGCTGAAGTGATTGCCAGAAGGAAAACAGTTTTCCAAGATAAAAACTGTAAGTCTGCTGATGCTGCTGGTTCAAAAGGGTGTAGTGTTAATTTTTCCAGCACAAAATTGAGATCCCATGCAGGCAGAGGGGGTCTCCTTGGAGGTTTTACATTTTTGATCCCTCTTAAAAATTGTCTGAGGAGAGGGTGAGAGAAGATAGGAGGATCCGTATTGTACTCTGCTGAAATTGCTGAAGCATGAATCTTAATGGAAGAGTAGGACAGGCCATTGTGGAACAGTTCTGCTAAGTATTCTAGGATGTGTGCTAGGTTTGGCAGTGTGACATCTGTACCCTTAGATGTGCTCCAAATGAGGAACCTCTTCCATTTTTTTGAGTATGTCTTCCTTGTGGAGGGTCTGCGAGCCTCCAGGATAATGTCCTTGACACTCTGAGATAGGACAGTTTGGTTTTGTTTCAAACAATTTTCCAGGCAGTTAGCTGCAGTGTTTTCAAGTTTGGATGCAGGGTCTTGAAATTGTTCTGCGTTAGAAGAAGAGGCCATAGGGGTAGAGGCCATGAGTTCGTCCGAGACATGCTTCTCAGTAGCGGATACCAGTGCTGCCTTGGCCAGTCTGGAGCTATCAGTATCACCTTTGGCTGTTCCTCCCTGATCTTCAGTAGAACTCTGTACAGCAATGGGAGAGGTGGGAAAGCATACACTGTTAGGGCGTTCCGGTGGAAAGAGAGAGAGCCCATCCTCCAGGCTTGTGGGTGGTATATCCTTGAGCAGAATTTCTTCAATTGGTGGTCGAGTGGGGAGGCGAACAGGTCTATCTCTGGCATTCCCCATTTGGTTGTTATGAGCTTGAAGATGTCTGGATGCAGCATCCATTCGTGAGCATCCGTGGTAGTTCTGCTCAAGCTGTCTGCAAGTGAGTTCTCTTTCCCTGGTACGAATTTGGCCTGCAGCTGGATGTTGAGATTCAGGCCTAGGTTCCACAGGTCCATTGCCATCCGGCATAAAGGGTAGGAATGCGTGCCTCCCTGTTTGTTTATGTACCACATGACTGTGGTATTGTCTGTCCTTATCAGCAGATGTCCTTGTTGGAGGAATGGTTTGAATGCCTCGATTGCTTGCTTCACTGCCAGCATCTCCTTTAGGTTTATGTGCAGGTGTAGCTGGTCTCGAGACCATAGGCCTTGGATACACTTGTCCTCCATGTGTGCTCCCCATCCTAGGTCTGAGGCGTCCGTGGTGATGATCTGCCTTGGTTGTGGTTTGTTGAAAGGCAACCCTCGGTTGGACTGACAGGCCTGAGCCCACCACAGAAATTCCTTTTTCAGGCATGGAATGATTGGTATCATGGTTTCTAGACTGTGTTTGTGTTGAGACCATACATTCCTTAGGTACCATTGTAATTTCCTCATATGCAGCCTGGCATGCGGGATCAAGATTATGCAGGATGCCATGGAACCCAGGGCCTGCAGGACTTCCTTGCAGTAAGCTGAGCTTGTCTTGTCAGAGCCATGAAGTAGTCTGGGAGTTGCTTTTGTTTTTCTTCTGTGAGAAAAGCCATCTGAGTTAGTGTCCAGATCCGCTCCCAAAAAGGTTATCCTTTGGGATGGCACTAGTCTTGACTTCTGGATGTTGACTGTGTATCCCAAGGCCTGTAACAGGTGTATGACATAGGCCAAATCCTTCATTAGTTTTGTCTTGTTGTCCACTTGTATTAGGCAGTCGTCCAGGTATGGGTAGATGTGAATTCCCTGAAGCCTGCAATGTGCAATTACTGGTGCCAGGCATTTCGTGAATACTCTGGGCGCAGTAGATAAGCCAAAGGGCAATGCTGAGAATTGATAATGCTCTGATCCTGCAAGAAATCTGAGGTGTCTTCTGCAATCTGGTCGTATAGGGACGTGCAGGTATGCCTCCTTGAGATCTAGAGTCACCAGCCAAACCCCCTTGCCCAACATGGGAAGGAGTTGCTGTAGGGTCAGCATTTTGAATTTTGGCACAATGAGATATGTGTTTCGTGCGGACAAGTGGAGAATAGGCCTCCATTGGTTTTCTTTTCTTGGTACAAGGAATAGTCTGGAGTAAAATCCTTGGCCTTGTTCCATAATTGGTACCCTTTCTATCGCTTTCATCTGAAGTAAATTGTTGATTTGTCTTAAAGCCTCTGGCCTCTGGTTTGGTGGAAGGTTTGGCATTCCGCTCCTTTTTGGTAAAGTGTGGAAGTGAAACCTGTATCCTTTGTCTATTGTTTTCAATGTCCATGCGTCTTTTGTAATGCAGTGCCAGTTTTTTGAGAATAAAGCCAGCTTTCCGCCCAATGGTGCTTCCAGTTGTTCCCTGGTAGGCAGAATCAGAGTCAAGTCATTGTGTCTGTCCTGTGGAAGAGGCTGTAGTTGCAGTTGTGGCAGTACTCCTCTAGTTGGCAGGTTGCCATTGACGACCCCTGTAGGCACCCCCCTTGATTGACCTCTGCCTCTTGGGTGTCTATTCCTGCCCCTCTGTGCTCTGGTGTCTGGAAAGGACCAATTCTTTGAAGGCCAGTTTCTACTGAACCTCGGGGGTTGAACTTGCAGAAAATCCTTTACTGTTTGCACAGATTTTGCTTTTTCTTCCACTTTCTTTAGAATCTCCTGTGCAGGAGAGCCAAATAAACTTTGTTTCTCCATTGGAGCATCTAGTAGTTTAGCCTTGACATGGTCTGGTAAGGATTGTTCTTTTAGCCAGGCATGCCTCCGAATTACTGCCCCAGTCATAGCTGATCTAAATGAAGCCTCCAGTGCATCATAGCCACATTTTAAGAAATGATTACTGACCTGCTAAGAGTTGTGTACCAAATCCTGAAGAGACTTACGGTCTAAAGGTTCAGGAGAAGAAAGCTTTTTATTCAGCTGATCTAACAAATATTCCTGGTACTGTATCATATGGAATTGACAGTTTAATGCCCTGGCAGAAAGAGTAGCAGATGTATAAACCTTTTTACCCCGGATAGTTTCCGGGTCTGCAGCATGAGCTTTATACAGGTGAAAGTGAGTATCCGGAACCCTGTAATATCTGTCAGGTTTGGCCGGGGGAAGAGAATCAGGGGCAGAACTGACATCATTATACGCATCGACTACAGTTAGCACAGGTGGTATGGCTAAAGGCCTATGCTGTGTTAAATGTAAAAATGTCCTTAATCTTTTTCTAGAATCAGAGAAATCCTGTCCCTGTCATTGAAAGTGTTCCCCTCAGAGTGTAAAGTCTCCCCAAAGGAAAATTCTTCAGGAGGGGAGGCAGAAGGAATAGAGTCTTCTGCATCTGAATCCTCATAAGGTGAATATGGCCCTTCCTGATGGTCTGATAAATCAGATCCATCAGAGGATTGATCAGAGGAGAGAGGTTCAGGGGGTTCAGTCCTAGGCCTTTTTTCAGGTGGAGGGTGGGAGGCCCTGTCTGTGTGTGGTTGAGAACCCCTAATCAAAGATATAAGGTCCTCAGCAAGGCTGAGAATCTGAGAACTGGAGGAAGGACTCTGAGAAGTAGGTTTAACAGGTAAAGCTTTTGAAATTTTGGCAGCTTTAGCCCTGGAGAAGGCCTTAATAGACATAGAAGGAGGAGCCCTGGCAGCCCCACGTGCAGGAGTAGGAATGTCCAATGGAATGGTGTCGGACAATTCTTGTGCACTTGCTTCTATGGTAGGGATTTCTGAAGCAGACTCAGCCGGGGCCGCTATGGCCTCGGTGGTCGGAGGTAAGTTTTCGGCAGGAGAAAGAACCGAGGACTCTGTTTCAGCCGAAACAGAGACACTTGCAGTAGGCCTAGCCGTGGTTTCAGCCGAAACCGCGGGCCGCGAGTGTCGGTCCTTTTCCTTGCGTTTTTTGGCCAAATGCGTAGTCGCAGTCTCCGACGGCATTTTATATGCAAAAGCGGGTCCAAAAAACTCTTCTGCGAACTCCGACCGACGTCTAAGAGTCCGTCGGTTGAAGGAGGCACAGGCTAAACAAGCTGATACATCGTGGTCTGGGCCTAAGCAAGGAAGGCATTAAGAATGGAAATCCTTATGAGGTATTTGTTTCCCACAAGTTAAACAATTATTTACTTTGTCTGACATCGGCTGAGGCAAGAAAGAGTCCCCAACGGGGTACTTAGCTTTTTTAGAAGTCTTCGGTAGCTGAAATCTCTGGATCTGACCGACCGGCACTTGCGAACAGCTTCTGCTTCGGGCACCGAGCGGCAAGAAAGACTGAGGAAAATGGCGTCGGCTGATGCCTTTATACCCCAAGAAGCTCTGACGTCGGGAAAAGTGCGACATCAGCCGAGGCCAGACCCAGACTTTGGAATCCGGCCGACCGAAGGGCTGCCTGAGGCAGGACAACCCATATGTTATGACTGCAGATGCATCCTTGAAGGACATCTTCCCCATAAACTTGCTTCCAATAACTACACAATTCATAACTCCCTATCCACTAGGGAAGTCCATCACATATACTTACAGTCTGCTCCAGATCTCCAGCAAGCACCCTTTTGCACACAGAAAGCCCCGATTGCAACCAAGCTAACCAGAGTTTGATTAGCGACATTAGCATTTGAGCCACTGGCAGGAAGGGTAGATGTGCACATTCAGCACACCTAGTGGTTGATCACTAGTGGGGGGCTGGGGACACAAGGGAGTGCTGTCATTACATAAACGAAAGGTGAGAAAAGGCATGAGCTGAGCCACTGCAATGTCTAGTGGACACACAGCCCATCCCATTGCAGGTCTGCCCAAGGACATTCAGTATGTGTTCTTGGTGGGAAGAGGGGGAAGTTAGAGCATGAAGGAAAAATATTCTATCAGCAGGATGACACTCCACCAGCATCCTCAGTCTCCTTCTTATGGATATGGACACATTGAGAAGGTGACAATGTAATGAAGAATGTCTTCACCAAGGGAAACCAAGGTGGGTCAGCTACACAAACAAGGAAAGGAGCTGTTGGCAACCCTTAGTCAGGTGCAAGGAGCCAAAAGTAGGTCCGTACTGAAGTGCTGACACTCGAAATGCACACTCAAAAAACGAAAAACCAAAGAGCCTCTCAAAAAAAAAATCATTCTCCTTAAAACTTTTTGTAGAGGGGCAAGCCCCCCCCCCCCCCCGTACCCACCAAACTTTTATATACCAACTCCAAGATCACCATACCTCAGGGAAAATGGAATATTCTAGGAAAATGCATCTTGGACTTTGGCTGAAAGATTGAACTTGTATAGTCAGTCTCGACATTTCAGTGCTCGCTCTAGCAGGTCCTAACATTTCAAATGGTTACTGTTAAAAATCCTCAGCATCTACAACATTTCTCATTTATTTCCCACCCTTCCTCAAGGCTCCTTCTGGAGTTCTGCACCATCTATGCAACACTTCTGTCCAGCTCATATACAGCCCTACCCTCTCTTTGCCATACTTAATTCACGAGCTCTCTCAAGCTTTATTCAGTTACCCATATATCAATTTCCCTTATTCATCTTTTCAATTATTGTATAGCCTTCACTCAGAAGTACCTGTATTTTCTACACATTTAGCCCTTTTACTTCCTTAACCATTCATTAATACACTTCGCATGGATACCACATTCCCCTATCTCAATTTTTACCATCCTATCTTCGACCATCTTCCACCATTTCCTTAACATACTACGTTTACATCTAGCCATCTAATTTTATCTCCCATTTACTTGTCAGTTGTTCAAAATCTATCCACGTTTCATTTGGCAATCCTGAAAGCAAACCTCCTGGTATACTAGACGATTTACCTTTAAAACCTCGAATCACACTTGTGTGAGTGGTCATATCCTCGCATCGTAAAAACGAAACTGGAAAAAGCGACAGTTTCTATTGTTCGAAAAGCAGCAAATCGAACAGCCGATTCGCTGTTTTTCTAACATGAATGTTAGACAACAAAAGTATATGCCGTGTAATGCAGGGGGCAAGCCCCCCACACCCCCCCTTTCTTTATTATTCTAACTCCGAGATCGCACTACAGCGGGGAATGGAACCATTTCCAACTCCCCACTATAGTGCACTCTGCCCCTGCACATTCGAACAGTCTTCCTTTCGAAGTTTTCAGAACTTGAAAACTGTCCTTCGAACATTTGACAGTCGCCTGTGTGCAATATGCACATGTAAAGGTAAACCTACTAGACTCTTATTCTCAACGTGTCATTAACATTTTTCCTGGCCTCATTACCAAGTACCATTTTACTATTTCTATCTCTACCTTTACTCCTAACAACGTCATAACCCTAGGTGGATTTATCTACCATTTATGAAGTACCTGCCTTCCTTCTGATCCTTATTTATAATCCCCTAAACCTTGCATCGAAGCTCACCGGTACTGCGTACTTTCCAAAAATCTGTCATCCCTCCACTCCCTTATATTCATTGCTCTAAATCTTCCCTAACACATTCAATTTTACAATTTCACTCAAAACTATATATTTTGCATCTCTTCCATCTTGTGGATACATCAAATATCTTAAATGTAATACAAAAGACAAAATAATCATTCTTGCCTAACCCCACAGTAGACCACCAGCTGCCCCCAGCTCCTATTCTCATTCAGAGTCCGTTTTAACGGTCTTAGTCCCCAGGTTCAACCAGACCCAGTGAGGAGACTGAGAACATTAGTGCAACATCATTACTACTGTGCAGAGTGTGTCCCAGCTACTGTCCCCTTTCATCACTGCCTTTAGGAGGTGCATGTGCGCTTTTAAGCAAAAACTTCCTAAGAGATTCATGGTTTATGTAGAATGGAGTTTACCAAGCCCTTGCACTGCAGTTTGCAAGGAGCCTAGTCTGCCTGCCTTCCCTCTCTACAAGTATGGGCGAGTTAACATTGGACACCCACACCTTTCACCAACCACCCCTCCAGCACCCAAGTTACTAATCGAAGTTATGAGGAGCACAGTGAGGCCTTTAGTAATATGCAGTCATCTGCAAATAAATTAACTTGTTTCCCCATTATTTCCCCAAGGACGTCAAACAACAACCTTTTACACTATTACACAGCCAAAATAAACATGACCAGAGGAAAAAGAACACCACCTTGCATCCTTTAAGCCACACCTTTGTTGATACTTCTATACCAACTGCAAAATGACTGATAGCTCCCTACAGAATGACATAACTCTCCTAAAACAACTCATTTTTCAATAATCACTCCACCATTTCTACAAATCACACAATATTCGGAAGGCATTTGATAATGCAAGTAAAGTAAAACTATACTTCTTTACCCTCCATTCAGTGACCCCGCAAAATATAGCCCTTCACAAAAAGTACCCGATCCTTGTGCACAATTCTCAGTAACACTTACTCTAGTCTATCAACCAAGACCCGTGCCATAATCGTTGCACTGGTATTACACAATTACTTCTCCAACTGATCACATTACTGCAGCATGGTTACTTCATGTAGCCAAAAAAGCCTCAGAGAATATTACTTCAGTTACCTCTCTATGTAATCTAGGTAAGCAAGCCATAAGCAGACAATAAATAAATAACTATTTCAAAATTAACTTGGTCTTCTAGGCAAACAAAACATTTTTCATCAGAAAGTATATCTGCTCATGGGCTGTAAATCCACAGATTCCACTTCCTATCACCATCTTGGACTTTCAAGACCAACTCTCAACCTCGGATTCTCTCAAAAAATTCAGCTACCTCCCCTAATATTATACCCCCCCCCCAACTCAACTAGCCCTTCACTTTGTCGTCCTCTATTTTTAAGAAGATTACACACAAAACTTGTTTCCCTTCTACGAAACATACTCCTGGATCCACCCCCTAGTGCAGACAGCCTACTCCATTGGTTTATATCACTATGGAAAGACTTCTACACATTCATATCCTCTGCTTAATTCAAAATACAATGCAAGACAAAGAAAACTGCACTGGTTAAAGCCCTTCTCCCAAAAGTCTCACAGGGCAAATATATACCCTACTTCTGCCCTAACTACACTTGGGAACTACTTGAAAAACTCTATAACCAACTGTCCATTTATATCCAACAATACCACCTCATCATTCTTAAACAGCATGGATTCTGGGCTGGCCAGAGCACAATGACAACCCTATGATCACTTACAGATGAAATCCTTCTCAACATGGACAAATAAAGCCCTTCAGGTGTTCTCTTCGCTGACCTAACCAAAGTTTATGATCTAATTAACCATCTCCTGCTCCTTCACTATCTCCAAGAAATTGGGGTTAATCTCAATGTCACCTGGTTCCAACATTTCTTAATATGGATTTCAGAGTCAAAATAGGTCCATCCCTGTCACCATCAGCACCCACCCCTTACCAGAGGAATGCTCCAGGAATCCATATTCTCCCCACTTTTGTTTTCAATCTTTACTAACAAGTTGCCCTTTGTTCTCCCTCATGTTCCTATTACTGTTTATGCAAGAGTCGGTTCATGCTTTGATCCATTCCATTACATTTAGCTATATATACCCAGATCAGTCACTTAACTTCCAAACCCACACTGAAAAATACCAGGAAAAAGATCAGATCTCTTATTCTGGGCCCTGGAAAACATCTCCCGCTCTATCCAGATCAGCTAGACCTGTAAAAGGCAAAGGAGTCCTCCTTGCTCAACTTGAATATCGGCTCCTCATCATAGCCACAGCCTCTAAAACACCTCATCTACTCTACAGTCCACTGAAAAAACAAAATCTGCTCATGTCCAATTCCTCCCATCAGGAACACTACTGGATCACCCTTTCAAAGGCCAAATGGCTAACAGTCTCCTACAGAGTTGAGCTACTCCTAAAGTTGCTTGTTTTCAAATTACTTCAACGAGATGCCTTTCCATCTCTTGCAGTCGAACTTCATAATAAAAGCACTACCCACAACCTCTCTCAATTAACTCCCTCACTCCAGACACCCCAAAACTAAACTGCACAAACCATTCCTACTCCATTCTTGCACCCTAAACTCTGGCAATCCCTCAACCCCTTCACCTTAAAGCAGTCTCCTCTTTCCTCACCTTCAGAGCTCAACTCAAGACACCATCAAAAATCTGACTACAAGCACTTTCCCACTAGATACATAACCTGTCCCAACTCCTTCCTCACCTGCATCACTCAGACGTTGACTCTGCGCTCAACTGCTGCTTCCTTTGCATATTTACTAAAACTATCTGTATTTTATTTTCTGTTCTGTTACTTACTACTCTGCCCTTCATAAGCATATTCAGGCAATTTACATATTATAGTTGTATAGTTTCTGCATTTATTGACCTGTTGCTGCCATCTAGTAGCCTTTTATCCCAGTCAGATTAACTTGTTTTACAGCATTATAGCAACTCTCAGGAAGTGATTTAACTCATTCAGGAAGCAGCTTTCTTTTACTTCTAGCCCTCATGGAGTGCAGATGTGACCTCCTTTCCCCAGGCCAGGGCAATCGCATTGCCAGTGAGTAATTTGTATGCTGCAAATCTTTCATACTAAGATGTGCTGTACATTGCTGTATATAGTCAGATATGTTGCTATTTGTATTGTACTGCAGTTTTACAGTATTAAACTTAAAAAAAAATCTCAGTAAAGCTACAAGAAACCCTAATTTTGTTGCTTACTGGATTTTCTTAAAGTGTTAAGCTGTCCGTTTAGCTGTACTACACATTACACAGTGCTGTGAGAATGGAACAGCAAAATACAAGTAGTCACTGCACTGCAAATATGAGTCTGTGGATATGCCCCCCGTGGCACAGCACGGCAGGGAGAATGGCCCTAGTGTCCAGAAAGAAGATGCACGGTCAACATGGCTCCAAATCAAGATCCAATAAGATATCCTCGGCATGTTCCTTAGCAATATGAGCACGTGCCAAACCAGATGTGGCACATGCACAACTGGCATTTGCTGAAAAGAAGCCATCATGATGCAACAAAAAGCAGAATTTGAAGCTAACCTGCATATTCTTCAGCTCCAGAGAGCAGCTGATGTGGCAGTAGCAGAGGCCGCCGCCTACCTGAAAGCAGGTTCAAGAGTGAGATAACTCACTCAGAACCAGAAGTCCCAGAGAAACCTCTCTCCTCTGCTGAGCATACAAGTGAGTACATCCAGAAACTTGCTAGTATGCATGCAAGCAGAATCAAGATCAAAGCCAGCAGACATCCCAGGAATGCCTGGTCAGCCCTTATGATGTAAGCAGTGTCAGAACAACAAAGAACATCCAGAGCTCCCTAGAAATGGAAATCAAGAACTCCCACTACCACAGCCTAATAATTACATGTTTGAACAGCAGAACATACAAGATGTCCCAAAATATCTTATCCTGCAAAGAAATGGTTAACTCAGGCTTCATCAAGTTTGACGACTGTCCGGAAAACTATTGGGCATGAAAGTCTTCATTTCAGAGTGCAACTAGAGACTTAAATTTATCAGCTGCAGAAATGCTGGACTTTATGATAAAATGGCTGGGCAGAGAGTCAGCAGACTATGCAAAAAGCACGCACAGAGTACACTTATTTAACCCTTTGGCGGGACTCAACACGGCATGGCAGAGACTAGAAGAAATATATGACCTGAAGCAATTGAAGGTGCTCAGTATTTTCCACAAGTTCAACAATAAAGACAACATAAAACTACAACAATTAGGCGATCTTCTAGAAATACTGTATGCTAAACAGGATGGCTATTTGACAGAACTTTCATATTTAGACACTGCTCATGGTACTAATCCAATAGCGGAGAAACTACCATATACCTTGCAAAAAAAGTGGGCATCTATCAGAGCTAAATACAAAGAGGAAAACTGTGTAGCTTTTCCCCCTTTCTTTGTGTTTTCTAGGTTTCTTCAGCAGCAAGATCAGGAGTGACACCAGCTTTGCCTTCATCAGCAGCAGTAATCAGCCATCCAGACCAGAAAAGCCTTCCGGACCTCATGGTAGGAACTCTGTGTTCACACACAAAACAACTGTACCTTCAAGGGCCACAAACTGTGAAGGCAGCAGTAATGAACACTAGAGAAAGCCCACAAAGACCTACTCACTGAAAGCCTAATCCTCTGAAAAACTGCAAAGGGTTTAAAGGTAAATGTATTGAGAGAATGTCCTTTCTTAAAATGGCATTTGTTTCAAGTGCTGAGAATTTACTAAGCATATAGCTAAAGACTGCAAAATATCAGCAGAGTGCTCAGAATGAGGCAGTGAGAAACACATAGCAGCCTTGCACCCTGATCCACCTCCACAACCAGCAGGCACTGTAGAAGCTGTACTATGAAATCGCACAGTACTGTGAGAACGGAACACTTGCATATTGTATCAGTCATCTATGGGATTATCTGTCACTAGTCTGGTCAGGATAAAACAAACAGTTGTGGGTTCAGTTCAAGCCGCTTTACTACGCACATCAGGAATGAGGCTTAGTAACTGAAACAAAACTTATAAACAGATTGACTACCACACTCGCATGTAAACACTCTGGATGTCCTCTCAAAATGGCACAGCTGCCTGCACGTGCTCACATCTGGAAATGCTTCATAAAGTTACAGACGCATGCTCTGTTCTACATCCTCCCTTTGAGAAATAGATCATATATCAAATGATAGTATTCAATTACATGCAATTATACAGAACTAATTCTTTGACATGCAAGCATACAAAATTAGACACGTGCACAAAAAGATCATGTCCAAGCTACTGTGTATTTCACACTAGGTCTAGAAATACGATCCGATCGTGTAACAAAGTCAGAACTCATCTAGCAACGGGGGCAGTAATCAAGGAATGTTCAACTCTGGGGATATCTGGGACATCATCAGAAACAGGAATGAATAATGTGACATGTTCTTTGGTATGAGTATTGTCAGGGTTGCTCAGAGATCTAGTCTGTATCACATGTACAATGCTGCAATGTCATTTCTGACACAGGAAGAAGATGTCCGCGGTTTCTCCTGTATTCTATACCCTCAGATTCCACCAAGTAAGATCTCAGCTCGGCACATATGCCTCTCACTCAACCAATTTGATCAAAGCCTTTCGCCATTTGCATCCTCCCAGTTTCCTTTTAACAGACAAAGAAATCTGCTCATTTTATCATAGCTGGACATCTGCAAGGAACGCTTCTTAAAGAGTTGGCTTTTGATGGCTTTGTTGTTTTTAGCATTAGACACCAACAAACTAGAACTGATAGGCAAGGTTGTTCTGGTTTGCCTACACAGAAGTCGCTGAGCAGGTGAGCCAAGTAGGTTGTCACGGGGTATATTTCTGAGATTAAGTAAATTCAAGAGGACATTGGTATAGTCACGCACTGATGTTAGGTTAGGTAGCAAATAGATTTCAAACCAGCTCGAATAAGCGTCTAACACTAAGTAATGCGGATTGTTCCACTCCGATGTGTCAGTGGCTACTGTTGACCAAGGTAGTTCAGGAATCTGGCTTAGATGAAGTGGCTCTTTTTGCAAATGCAGTTTAGTACTGTTGCATACTGAACAAAATTAAAGTACTTTATCAATGTCTTTTGATAGAGAAGGCCAAAATACTAGTTCTCTTGGTAGAACTGGAACCTGGGTGGCCATGATGCAGAATCTGAATGTATTCATGTTGTAAGAAAGAAAGTAGGAACAATAACGTCTGGGCCTTTGAAAATGATACCATCTTCTATTAGCATCTCATCTCTGTACGAAAAATAAGTTGTACTTTTGGCGGTACACAACATTGCTTTAACAGCCATTTAACACTGATGAAGTGGTTGAACTTCTGCAAAATTGGACCAGTCTTTGTATTATCTCTTAGCTCGAGTCTCATGGTAGAGAAATTATGCACTTCCATGATGAAGTCAAAATTCTCTGCATCAAGCTGTCCCGTGGTATTTCTGGGTGACCTGGATAAGGCATTAGCCAGATAATAAGTTTGCCCTTTGTATAGCCATTTTGAAATTATACTTCTGTAATCGGAGCATCATTCTTTGTAGTCTTGCAGGAGCAGTATGCATAGGCTTCTTTAAAATAGTGACTACAGATAGATGATCATTTTCGATTTGGATAGCTTGGCCATAGATATAATCATGGAACGTTGAACATGTGAACACAATTACCAAAAGTTTCTTCTCAATTTGAGCATACTACATCTCAGTTTGAGTAAGAGTTCTAGATGCATAGGCAAAGGTCTGCCCTCCTGAAGAATAACTGCACCAAGACCAAACTTTGAAGCATCACAGGAAAGAACCACTGGTTTGTGTACATCACAGTATCTCAATGTAAGCGGGTTGGCAATTTGCTGTTTGAGGTTATCAAATGCTCTCGGGTGTTGTTCTATCCATGACCATGCAACATTTTTGCGTGTCAGCTCTCTTAAAAGCACTGATAACACACTAAAGTCAAGGATGGATTTGCCCAAACAGTTAATCATGCCAAGAAAATACTGTAGGGCTTGGACATTGTCTGGAGCCAGCATCTCAAGAATTGCCGTTTGTTTAGAAGGTCGTAAGCCCGTACGGGTAAATAAAATGACCTACACAAGTAACATGAACTTATACTTCAAAGGATTGAGCTTCAAGTTCAACTCGTGCTCTGTCCAGAACTTTCTTGAAGTTTCTGTCATGCTCTGCTTCATCATTACCTCCAGCCAGTAAATCATCAACTATTATAGCACACTGATAGCCCGAAAAAATTTGCTCCATTGCAAGTTGAAAGACCACTGACAGAATTTATTCCAAAAGGCAACCTAAGGAATCTTTATCTACCAAATGGTGTGCTGAATGTAGTCAGTAGGAAAGATCTGCGATCAAGCATCACTTATCAAAATGAACTTTCTGCATCTAAGACAGGAAAAAAAAAAAGTTATGTCTTACCATAACGTTCCACCTGTGTTGAAGAGCTTTGTTCACTCATTTACCATTAGGACCTTGTTTCCATCCACGGAACCAATACGGCCGTTTCCAAGCTCCCGCCAGCCAAAAATTCTCAGCTAAGACATACCCATAATACCCCTCTCCTAGTTACTTCAGATCGAGTTTGCCCACCCATAGATAATAGATGCAATAGAAAAAAAAAAAAATAGGAGGAGGCTCTGTCTGAGCAAATACCCTAAACCAGGAGTTCCTAAAGTCCACCAGGTGTCCAGGCAGGGGAGGAGGACTGGAAGTAATGAATGAACAAAGATATACAACACAGATGGAACGTTATGGTAAGACAAACTTCTTTATCTGATGCTGTAAATCTTTGTTTATTCAATACCATTAGGACAGAGTCCCCAGCTTCTCGAGTCCCGAGTGGCCCTAAGGAAGCATATTCCTGAGCACCACAGAACCAAAAGATGCTCATCCTCTGGAGGCCAAATCCAATTTGTAATGAGATATAAAGGTATGAAGTCTTGCCCAAGTGGCTGCTGTGCAGACATCATCCATAGAGGCTGTGGAATGAAATGCTATAGAAGTAGCCATAGAATTTGTAGAATTAGCCTTTATTCTGGAAGGTAAGGATAGCCAGGAGGATAAAGTCACTTTGGAAACAGATTTACCCCAATCTGGATCCTGTAAAGGCCACAAACAATTGATCTGTTTTCCTGAAAGATTTAATCCTGTCCAAATAACAACGAAGTTGCCAATGCACATGAAGGGTGTGCAAAAGGTACTCCCCTCTGTTAGAATGAAGAGGGAAGAAAACCGGCAGGTCAATAAATAGGTTCATGGAAAACCAAGAAATGACCTTGAGCAAGAAAGAAGGGTCAGTATGAAGAGACACCATATCCGTGTGCAAGATCAAGTAAGGACTCTTAACACTCAAAGCCTGCAGCTCAGATACTTCTAGTAGCACTTACCTCAGCGGGAAGAATAAGGTTTTCCATGACAAAAATTGCAAACCACATGAATCAAAAGGCTCGAAAGGAGAACATGTGAAAGACTGAAGTACCAAAGTAAAGTCCCAGGGTTCTACGGGAGGCTTGACCAGAGGTTTAACATGCAATACTCTTTTCAAAAAGGTCTTGCATAGGCGGTGTGACCTAACTGAAGAAACAGGATAATTATGAAAATTGGCAATGGTTGCTAAATGTACCGTGATAGTCGAAGCTGAGGCTCCTGCATGCAAAACAGTTGTCGGATATTGTAGAATCGTTTGAATAGGCATAGAGAAAGGGTCTAAGTTCCGATCTTTGGCCCAAATAGAGAACCTAGTCCATTTACTAGAATAAACTTTCCTAGTGGAAGGTTTGTGTGAAGCCAGAAGAATTTCTCGAACAGGAGATGGGACGTCAGGCAGCCTGGCAATTACTGGAAGTGAAGAAACCAAACTGTGAGCTTGAGACTGTGCAGGTTCGGATGAATCAGTCCCTGAGGATAAGATAACAGGTCATGGGAATGATCCAGGATCCACGAACTGTGAAAAAGAGGAGGCCATAGGAAAGACCCGGTGGCCAATCGTGCATTATAGCATCCCTCAGTGGTTCCCCCTGAGGGGGGATCAGGGCAAAGTAGCTTCTGCATTTGTAGTTGGGGGGGGGGGCAAACAGGTCGCAGCAAGGCTTGTCCCAGCATATGAAGATCCAATCCACTGTTACAGGGTTGAGGGACCACTCGTGAGGCATCAGGATGTTCCTGCTCAGATTGTCCGCAATAAAAAGGTTGGAATTCCCGGGAATGTGTGTTGCTATAAGGAACCGGTTGGAAGCTAATCGCCAAGTGCCAAATCCTCATGACTTCCCGACACGGGATAAGACCTGGTTCCGCCTTGCTTGTTGAAATACCAGACGACTGACATGTCTGAATTGCAATGGTCCCAGAGGGTAGGGATGCATGGAATGCTTGCAATGCTAAGAGAACTGCTCTCAATTCCAGGACATTTATGCGCAAATTAGCCTCCATGGGGGACCAGGTGCCTTGAACAGTCTTTCCCTGGAAATGCCCCCCCCCAACAGGGAAGCATCTGTGGTCTCCGTGGCCGTGTCCTGGGGAAGACAGAATGGTCAACACCAAAGGTTCGTTTGTAGGTTCATCCACCATAAAATTTCTTCCTTGCAACGGTTTAAAAGATGTAACATGTGGTCAAGTGGGTAAATTAGCAATGACCATTGTGCGGAAAGGAGCCACTGTAGGATTCTCATGTGTGGTCTCGCCAGTGGTACCAACATAATGGCAACCACCATGGAGCCTAAGAATTGTAGTACCAGACATGCTGGTACATGTGTCTGAGAAGGTCTTGAATTTGGTGCGTTATGTTCGAAAACCTGTGATGGGGAAGAGAAGCTTGACAGGATGTTGTGTCGAAGACCGCTCCAATGAACTCCAGTGTCTTCGTTGGAGACATTGAGATTTTTCCTTGTTGACTGTAATCCCCAAGCAGAGAGAGACCTGGAGTGAAGATGATTCCTGGTCTGAGCGGTAAGGAGCCAATCGTCTAGATAGGGAAACACCTGAAATCCTTGTAGTCGAAGATGAGCTACCACAACTGCCATACATTTGGTGAACACTCGAGGGGCCGTCAAGAGACCGAATGGCAGTGCACTGAACCGGTAGTGACTGGCTCCCAGCCGGGAGCAGAGAAACCTCCGGGAGCAGTGACCCATCTTTATGTGGTAGTACGCATCCTGGAAGGTCTATAGAGCACATCCAGTTATCCCTCCCTAGGAAGGGAAGAATGGACCTGTATCGTGACCATCCAGAAATTTTGAAGTTTGATAAATTTGTTCAATAGTCTGAAATCCAGGATTGGTCTTCCAGTTCCCTGCCTTTTTTGGCACTAAAGAGAACCTGGAGTAAAACCTGGATCCTGTCTGGTCTGGTGGTACTGGTTGGATGACTTTTCCTTAGCAGCTTTTCTATTTCCAAGACTGCTAATTCCCTCTGATTGGGTGGTACATCGGAGATGGGGAGTTAAATCGAATGGTATTTGGTAGCTTTTAGATATTATTCTCTGCACCCAAACATCGGTGGTAATAAGAGGAAAGCAATCGGGCCGCTGCTCAAGAGCATTGGTAGGGTCTGCCAGAGAAAATCTCTAGTGCCCTGGTTACGCGGACCTTCTCTACCCCGAAAGGGTAGTCTTCCATTCGAGTTGCCCCTATGCCCTGGGGGGGATTGTTCACCACAAAAAAAAAAGTGTCACGAAAAGGTCCTTGGGATTTCTTTAACCACATTTTTCCTCTCTTCTGATTCCTGGAGTAGGACCTCTGGGGGTTAGAAAGGCATATGCCCACAGCAGACAAGGTCTTTCCATCTTTCTCACTACGTGTAAGTGTGTCTCGTACTTTCAGTCCAAAAAGTGCAGATTCGTCGACAGGTGCATTGATGAAAGAAGATTTAAAAGGGGTCTGCGAAGTCACACAACTGCATCCAAGCATTACATCTCATGACAACGCCTGATGCAGCAGCTCAAGCTGCCCCCTCGGTGGAGTGAGATATCAAACACATCGAGGAGTTTGAGATGGATTCAAGGGAAGCTATCTGTGAGGCGACAGTATCATGCACCTCATCAGGCAGTACCCCAGCAAAGAGGGAGACATTTTGGAAATTAGGTCTTTTTGGAGGCAAGTGAAGTGCGCCAGACAAAACAGCGACCGAACACCGACCGAATGGCAAATGTCACTGAAGCATAGGTCCATTTCCCTAGTCTGTCCATGGTCGAGGACATTATTTGGAGGATGGATGGTGGAACTATCTTCTGCCAGTTCCTCTTGGTGGCCGCCGCACCGACCATAGAATCAAATGTCAACTGCTAGGACCAGTGGGGCTGTTCTTCAGGTGTAGATAAAAATTTTTGTCTGGCCTCTGAGGGACATGTTTTATGTTGTCCGGGGACTTCCAGGCACAATGATTTTAATAGCGTCATCTACCGGTGGAGTTACCTAGGAAGTAGATGGTCATCTACCGGTGGAGTTACCTAGGAAGTAGATGGTCATCTACCAGTGGAGTTATCCAGGAAGTAGATGGCCAGGCACAGAAGGCCTGCAGGAACACATTCCTCAGAAGAAGGGTTAAAGGACTTCCAGCCTCCCCGCTGCTTGAGGATTTTGAGGTCTCCGAATGAGATGTCTAGGGAGCCGATGCAGCAACGGTGGACAATGACAACAAGGAAAACACTGCTGTCAGAACAGAGACGGTATGCTCCGGAGTGGAAGTATCTTGCCCTTGGCAGGTATTAGAGTTTTGGAGCCGAAGAAACTGTTGGTACCGTGGCTAGGGATGGTGCTGAAGCAGGTACAGTCATTGGGGCCGATGTCTGATCCAAGGACGGCACCCAAGTCAGTGGTGCAGAGGTCGGAACCGAAATAGGGGCGAATATCGTGGACGGCACCAAGGGAGAAGACCCAGAGCCTGGTGCCGAAGAGGTCTGCGCCGCGGGTGCTGAAGCACGGAGCAAATTCTGTTCCATAACTGACAGATGCAGAAACCAAGTGACCGTTTGCCCTAATGTTTTTTTTTTGTTTTTTGGAGAGGGTGAGACCTCCGACCCAGATACAGCCTCTGAAAAAGGTGTCTTAAGACGAGTTCATTTTTACGTTCTGCTAGTGTACAATTACTAAAACTAGCACAAATGTCACAGTCAGCTGTAATATGAGTCACGCCCAAACAGTAAACACAACGAACATGTGTATCTGATTTAGGCTTCTTACGTCCACACTTGTCACACTGTTTAAATCCCAACTTAGCTTTGTCTGATGTAGTCAGGCAGCAAGGCTATCCTATAGAAAAATTAAGGGAGAAAATACCAATGATGATGTTTTAAAAAAAATACCACTAGTAAAAAGGAAAGGCCTGTCAAAGACAGGAGAGAGGGACAGTACCAATAAAGGTAAAAAATTAAATTACCAAGGAAAAGGGTAGGAAATAGGCTTAGGTTATAGGTGACCGTGAGAAAAGGCTAACTTGACTAAAATTAAATAATTTTGAAGAGAAACTGTCTTAAAATTAACAATTTTCTACTTGGCTTTAAGAGAGCTGGCTAGCACGTCTGACTAGGAACGTGGCAAACGAGACCTGAAGTAACTAGGAGAGGGGCATTATGGGTAGGTCTTAGCTGAGAGTTTTTGGCAGGCGCAAGCTTGGAAACGGTCGCATTGGTTCAGATGACGGAACCAAGGTCCTAATGGTAATGAATAAACAAAGATTTACAACATCAGATGTGACATTTCGCATGAAGGCAGCAACCTCCTCAACTGTGCACACAGGATGAGGTAGTCTCCAAACGCCTTGTTCAAGTCTCTTGGGTCAATGCATATTCTGATTTCATCTGAACCTTTGTGAGCAGCTACCTTGGAAGACACCCACTCAGTTGGTTCTTTGGACAAAAATCACACCTTGCTGCACCATCTTGTCTAACTGGACCTTGACTTTGTCCAGCACAGCTACTGGAACTCTCCTTGTTGGTCTGACCACAGGACTGACGTCTTGGCCTACTTTCATGGAGTACACAACTAGAAGTTTGCCTAACTTGTCATCTGAAACATTAGCATACTCTGAGAAAATAACACCACTGAAGCTGGAACATGTGCTTACATGATGGACTTCTTTGGTAAAAGAAAGCAGTCTCACAAACTGTCTCAGAGACCTAATAATGACTGCATATGTCTGACCACATAAAATTGCAAGCTGTAACTGTTCCCAGCCAAATAGCATAAAAGCATTACTGAGCCTTCGGTCTGAATCTCTTCACCTCCATAAGCAACAAGCTTCACACAATTAACCACATTAAGTTGCTCACCAGCTCTCACTCCAGCAAATGTTTCTGCTGACATAACAATACACTTTGAACCAGTGTCTACTTTGAGCTCCATAGGTAGACCATTGATCAGGACAGTACAAAATATTTAGTTCTTTGCCAATAAATCTACTGCATTAACCTTTTCACCGACCACTGATACACCATCTACATAAAAAGTAGGGCTGCAGCTTTCCACATGATCAACTTGCTTTTGAGTGACCTTTCTTAACTGAACGAGGCTTGCTTGATTTACAAAACTTTTGAAAGTTGTTCCATTTTTTTACACCTGTGGCATTGCTGACCAAATGCTAAGCCCCTCTCTCTTTTAGACTCATGACTGGCACCACAATTACAAGAGTGAACAATAAGACCAGACTTGCGTTTTGCTGACTCACCCTTTAGTGCACTGAGCATGTCCGTTTTGCTGAGCAAGTCTAGGAACTTGCTAGAAAGAAAAGATCCTCCCTGGGAATCGCACAGGGACTGTAGCTGCCATGTGCTTAGGCCCGCTTCTGCTTGCCACATGCTGCATACTGTTTACACTTACTGTAGAGGCTACTAAAACTATACTCATCGCTTGCAAGCATACTTGTGTGCCTTTCTGTGAGCTCATGGATTTGACAAATCGCTACAGCTGTGCTCAACATTAAATCACTGTCACGAAGCAAAATCTCTCTCACTGCAGCATTAACACACCACACAAGCCTATCCTTTATGAACTCATCTTTCAAATCACCACATCTGCATGTTTTAGCCTTATTTCTCAAGTCAGTGATATAAACTCCAAAAGTTTCACTTGGCTTTTGGTCTCTTGTAAAAAATAGGTGCCTAACGTAATATTTGTCTGCCAGCTGCACATTTCTCAAAAATTTCAAACACTCCGGGTCCTCTCTTGAGTCAGCCGGCACAACAATATGGCGGTTTTCTCCCTCTCCTGCATATACTGCTGGCGCATAAATAAATGAATGCTATTTCAAGGGCCTCTAACCCAGCTAAGTTAAGCAAAATGAATGCCCTTGTACATACATATTTGTCAGAAAAGGCAGCTTGTATGAAAATATCATATTCCCCGCTCAAATACTCTCCTACTCTCTGCAATATTATGATCAAACACAAAGTGGACTGGGTCTGTGAAATGCCTTTGCCATATCAACACAGTAGTGAAGATGCTTGAAAATTGTATATGAACACACACACTGTATATATGTATGTATATATATATATATATATATATATATATATATATATATATACATATAGTGTTAAAACATGTATATGCTAGAATGTGTAATTATGCCTAAGACCACAATAGACTAAAATAACTGCACTTTGCCAAACAAGTCTCAGTAGCAGAACATTTTAAATCACTGTACTTTGCAAAATCACTCCTTATCAGTGTAAGAAACACTTTGAAATGAGTGCACTTTGCAAATAAACTATACACAGCACAGGAGCTTTCCAAAATAACTGTACTTTGCGAAATAATTCTGTACAATGTAAGAAACTTTGAAATGGCGACACTGCAAATAAATGTACACAGCACAAGAAACTTTTTCGAAATGGCTGCACTTTGCAAAATAACTATACTTTACACAAAGCAAACTCTTTGAAATAAGTGCACCGTAATAAAGCACACACACTGCAAGCACTTTGCACACTCATACACTTCAAACAACTCTATTTACACTTTGATCAATGTGAACGTTTACACCCAAAACACAGTCTTTTACTAAAAACATGCAGTCGCCTTGCTCTTTAAGCTTATTTTGCCCTTTTATGGTATTCGTTATGCCAATTTAACCTCTTGTGTTCATTATACTTTTCTTGTGCTTGTTTTACTTTAATTCATTACATTCCGATTGACGCCTCCAGATACATCTGCAGTTAACGCCTACTGACGTCTCTAGGTGTCAAATATTGCTTGTTCTTATTTGTATTAATAATTCCAAAACTTTTCTATGTACAAGGTTTTAAAAGATTTCATCTTAAAGCTTATACAATGGCAACCTCAACTGCATTAATATTTGACCTCTGTCTAGTGCAGATAAATAGATATTAACTGTTGTTTTTATGATGTTAATTTACATACATATATTTTTCACATTTTTCTAAATCTCTCAACAACCAGGTAACACAGACAGTATTCCCTAGCCTCAAATGAAAGTTCTCAGCTAGATTAATAAAATGTTGCTGACTGTATATGTGTGCAATGCGAGTGGTTGCTGAAATACTGTAAGTTAGTTACAAAATATTACAAATGTAATGGCGTTTACTATGACTAAGACCTAGAACCTATTGAATACTACCACTATGAATATAGTTTGTGTTGAAGAGTTTTCCATTCATACTTCAATCCCTATGGTTCCAGAGATATGAACATTTGTTTGAAATGTGAGGACATGATCCGATTGTCAAAATGCTTAAGCTCCAACCATTGGAAGTCACAGTGTAAACTTCCTGAGCTCCACTGGAGTGAATGAGTTAAACATGCGCATTATATGCAAACCAAAGATAATTCTGAGCCGCATACAAGTATTTCTGATAATCAAATATCACTGTTTCGAACATTTCATTTAATAATGTGTTTTGTGCTACTAGTTTGATTAAAAATGCGTTTTGTGCCTTACGAATGCTCAGTTTCATTTTCTTTGCAAAATAAATAATTTGTGCAAGTTTTGGTTACCTCAAGTTCGTTTATAAGGTGGTTTGTTTAGCTGCAATCTCAGAACCTCTCAGATGCTAAAAAATGAGATTTTACTCTCTCCCTTGGATAGGGATTTAGTGTTTGGCCCCTCTGCTGTAGTAATCAAAAAGTGCGATGAAAACTGCAAGCTGATCCAGGAAATCTCCAAGATTTTTCAGCCTTCCTTTTCCAAACAGTCCAAGGGATTTTATTTCTCTTTGTAAGTTTGGCCAAAAAAAACCATAAAACACACCACACAGAACAAACACATACAACAGAATTCAAGTAAAAAAAAAAAAAGATGTTTAAGTGGTAGGAGGTTCCAAGTCTCAAACGTCCCAAAACTAAGAACAGTCCAATAAGTCTGAATGACTATTCAAGAGACCTTGCGCCCCCACCCACCCACCCTGGCCCCTTTTCTCTTCTAGAAAGTCTGAATCTCCATTTTTCTCTTTGGCAATAGACTGTTTCAGACAAATGGGTTCCGAAATTCATTCATCAGGGTTACAGATAGCAGTGGGAGGAAATTCCTCCTTTCCAGGGAGTCTGTCCTAATACTGTAGACCAGTGTCTTGTTCCCTCCTGTTCATTACCACATACTATCTCAACAAGCGGTAGAAGCAGTTCCTCCTTTCAGGGTGGGGAAGAGTTAAGAATGTTCTTAGCCCGAAAGAAAGAAAAAGAAAATGGACGGCACAGTGGTGAAGCGGTAGCGTTGTCACCTCACAGCAAGAGGTTCTCTGGTTCAATTCTCGGCTAGGGTTCCTTCAGTGTGTAGTCTGCATGTCCGCCCTGCTTTCGTGTGGGTTTCCTCTGGATGCTCGTTTCCCCCCATGTTACAAAGACATGCATCTGGAGTGTTTCTCCCTGGGCCCCCGCTGAAAATTGGCTTTGTTCCAAGTCGGACTTTTGTGGTTAAATGTTAAAATTAAAGGGTGGCCTAATGGTTAAGGTGTTTGCCTTATAAACACAAGGTACATGGTTTGAGTCTCACAAGGGATAACTGGGCTAGGCTTAAAATGGCTTGCAAGGGCAGTTAGCCTAGTACTAATCTATGAACCTATGAAAAATAAATAAAAAATAGCTTGAGACCAGTTCTGGACATTTATTTCCTAAACCGGTTTGCGATAGTGCCCAAACTCAAAATTTCAGTTCACAACCTGTTGCTTCTTCCTCTTTCAGTTTGCTGGTAACACTAGACTTAAGGATGCTTATCAATATCCATTTAGACTTCAGGTGTTTCTTAACATTGTGTGTCTCTGGATCACATCAGTTCTCTGCCTTACCCTTTGGACTGCACCAAGTGGATTCACAAAGTGTCGAGTTCTAGTTATAGGTACCGGGTATCCACATTTTTTCTGTATTTAGATTACCTGTTTATCTTTGCAGTCTCTTTCAAAATATCAGGTCTCTCTCTCTTAGGTGAGACTTCTTGCACAAGCTGGGATTCCAAGATAGCATTCAAAAGTCTCTCTCGATTCCCTCACAGAGGACTGTGTTCCTAGGATGTCAGCTAAACACCTTAGTCCAAAGAGCTTTTCTTCCAAAGGAAAAAAAATACAGCCTTATTTAGATTTCTAAGGTTTTCCACTCGGACTTTAGTCACCGAAAGAGAATACCTCAGGGTTTTGGTCTCATGGAATCTATGACTTGTCAGAAGAGAAATGCGCTCAATTCTCTGAACCATCATACTGCACAGTAATAATTGGACACCCTTTTAAGGGCCTTTGGATAGCTGATAATTATTAGCTGGTGGTGGCAGTAATTACTACTATGTAGTACGGGCATACGGGCACAGCTGGAGAATCTGTCAGCCTTTCCCAGGAGTGTCTGTGAAGTCGTACAAATATTTATCTCAAAGTGTGTGTGTGTGTGTGTGTGTGTGTGTGTCAGCTACTTGGGCAGGGACACGAAGCACTGGTTGGACAGAGGGTATGGGTGGTTAGCTTGCCAGCTAGGCTGAGATCTGGACCCTATAGCTGTGCCAGTGGGGAGTCTTATTGGGGACCTGGGGTGCAAGGGAGCAACCTGCCCCGGACTGACTTATCTGTGTGCGCTCTTAAGGGAAATTGCACTTTATTGTGTGTATTTGTTATCCTTTCCTCTCACATGAGAAGCCCTCTCTGGTGTTAGTGGTGAGAACTGAGGTTCCTTGATTGCTGGACCAGGGCACGGGTGTCGCATGTGGTTTGGCAGAGGTGGGATATCCACATCACATCTTATGTACAGTGATCTCTGAAGGTGTTTTGTACTCAAACAGCCACACAGTGAATACTCAAGAGTTCAGATCGCAATTGTTTTATTTTTTTTTTGTTAGCTTAGTCTGGGTGAGCAGGCAGCATGTCAGCAGAGTATGGAAAGCTGACAGGGAGCCAGTTGGTGATGTGCCAGGCCAGAAGACTGGTGCATGGAAACCTAAGGCAGACTTGACCGCAGTCTTGGTTACAGCTGCATCAGAAAACAGCATCCAGGAGGACAATCAGACTGGCAGTGGAGATACAATATCCAATTTAAAGAGGGGGATCATTTTGATAGTTTCATTCATATGTTTGAGAGGGTATGCAAACAGTATAGTGTTGACCAAAGGCTCTAGGTACGGTTCATGACCCCCTTACTCCATGGTAAAGCAGTAAATGCATTGGCTAAAATGTCTGACACTGCATGTTTTGATTATACTGTTGTGAAAAGTCACTTATTAAAATGTTTTAAGCTAACACCTGCAATGTATAGGAAAAAGTTTTGTGAGCATAGATGCAAGGCAGATGAAAGTGTGTGTGTGAATATGTTGCTGAACTGAACACTTACTTTCATAGCTGGGTGAGTGGATGTCAGGTCCCCACTTTTGAAAGGCTGGCAGACCTTTTGGTGAGGGAACAAGCCCATAGCACTTTGTCCGAGGACATGAGGATCTGGTTAGCTGATAGACAATGTGCTACTTTAGATGAGTTGGGGAAGAAGGGAGACCTATACCTGGCCAACAGAGCAGCCCTGCACAGGTAGGGGACCCAGAGTACTGCTCATGGGTCTAAAGGAACCCATGATGGGCAGCACAGACTGCTACAACAGAATCTGCCAGTAGCAGGGGAAGCCACTAGTCCAGGTACACCTCCAGGAGCTAGGGTTAAATGTTTGAATGCAACCAGTGGGGACATGTGGCATACAGGTGTCCACGGAGGCAAGGTGGGGAACCAAAGGTGAGGGAGCCAGTAAGTGGGAAAGACAAAATGCCAATAGTAGGTTGTCTTGAGACAACAGGGGTACTAAACTACCACCCTGCAGATGTCCTGAAAGGGAAGGATTTGGAAGTACCATGTACTTATGCAGTTACACGCAGTATGGCTATGAGACAAGCATGTGGGTCTGGTAGCCTGGAAGAGACCCAGAGAGACTGCATACTTGCAGACAGGACTAGTGAGGTGGTTACTTCAGGGAGTGAGCGACGCTGTAGCAGTAAGACTGAAGGTGAGCCACAGCTGCTTGTGGGTAGGGATGTTCCCTTGGACAGGGTAACTGCAAAGGTAGAGGTGAGTAGTAGTACCCAGGCTGACAGTGAGGCACCGCTGTCAGAGGATGCCAGATCTCCTGTGGCAGGGGAGCTGGGATGGGTTACAAGGAGAGAGAGTTGAGACAGGCTCGGCTCTCAGACCCTACATTGCAAGGCTTGAGGCAGGTAGCTAGGGAGGCACCTGATTCTCAAGGGAAGGGTGAATCTGTATACTGGGACAAAGGGTTACTGCACAGAGTGTGAACTCCTGAGGGAGGGCTGGAAGGTGAGACAGTACAGCAGTTGGTAGGGCCTAGAGCCTACTGTCTGGTGCTTCTAATCATAGCCCATGTTATTCCCGTTGAAGGTCATATGGGCATAAAACGTACAAAGAGATGTATTATGCAAAACTTCTATTGACCTGGAATTTCCAGAGATGTAACAGGGTACTGCAGGACCTGTCAGCAGTGCCAACATGTAGGCAAGGCAGGAGACAAGAGGAGAGCTCCTTTGATGCCTTTGCCTGCGATTGAGGAGACATTTCAGAGGGTAGCTACTGATATTGTGGGTCCTCCGAGTACCCAAAGTTCCACAAGGAAAATGTATATCCTAGTGGTAGTGGATTATGCTACACGACACCCTGAGGCAGTGGCTTTGTCCTCCATTGAGGCAGAGAAGGTGGCAAATACTTTGTTACAGATATTCAGCAGGGTAGGTTTCCCAAAAGAAATACTGACTGACAGAGGTGCCAGTTTCATGTCAGACCTGCTGGCTTGTCTGTGGAAGTCCTGTGGGGTGAAGCACATGAAGACCACCCCTTACCATCCCCAAACTAATTGTCTTGATGAGAGGTTAAACTCTACAATCAAGTCCATGCGAGCAGTGTTGCAGGAATTTGGGGACATGTTCACTGGGAAACCAGGGTGCACTCACCTGGTGCAGCACGAGGTGGATACAGGTGCCCAAAGACCTATTGGGCAGGCCCCTTATAGGGTGCCTGAGAGAGTCAGACAGACCCTGAGGGAGGAGGTACAAGAGATGTTGGAACTAGGGGTGATTCAAGAGTCCAACAGTCCCTGGGCCTCCCCAGTGGTGCTGGTGCCAAAGAAGGATGGCAGCACCAGGTTCTGTGTGGATTACCGGAAATTAGTCAGTCACACAGAGTCGGATGCTTACCCCATGCTTAGGGCAGATGAGGCCCTAGAGCAGCTGGGTGGGGCTAAGTAACTTACAACCATTGATCTTACCAAGGGTTACTGGCAGGTGCCCTTTACTCCCAGTACTAGAAAGAAGTCAGCCTTTGAGACTCCTTTTGGCTTGTGTAAGTTCACAAAGATGCCCTTTGGGATGAAGAATGTCACAGTAACTTTCTAGAGGCTGGTAGATCATATCCTAGCAGGTGCAGAATGGTTTGCCCTTGCTTACCTGGATGATATTGCCATCTACAGCCATTCCTGGCCAGAGCACCTTCAGCATGTCAGGGAGGTGTTGGGCAGACTAGAGGACAGGGTTGACCATTAAGTTGAGCAAATGCCAGGTGGATATGGCGGAGGTCTCCTACCTAGGACAGAGTGGGGAGTGGCAAAATAAGGCCAGGACCTGCCAAAGTGGAAGCCATTCAGGCATGGCCTGCACCTGTTACCAAAAGGCAGGTGAGAGCATTCTTAGGGACAGCAGGGTACTACAGAAAGTTCATCCCCAATTATAGTACCATAGCTGCTCCCCTCACAGACATGAGGAGGAAGAACAGGCCAGATAAGGTAGTGTGGATCCCAGCATGTGAGCAGGCATTCCAAAAGCTTAAGGGAGCTTTGGGAGGATCCCCTGTGTTAGAGAGTCCAGATTACAGCAAATAATTTGTTGTGCAGGTGGATGCTTCAAACCATGGGGTGGGGGCTGTACTTAGCCAGATTTCTTCAGAGGGGGAAAGAGCATCCAGTGGTTTATCTCAGTCATAGGCTCCAACCCAGGAAGAAATGCTATGCAGCTGTAGAGAAGGAATGTCTAGCCACAGTGTGGGTACTGCAGAAACTTCAGCCTTATCTGTATGGAAGGAAATTCACAATTATGACAGATCACAACCCTCTAACATGGTTAAACAGAGCCAGTCAGCAAAATGCCAAGTTTCTAAGCTGGAGCCTGGGGTCGCAAGCATATATGTCAGTGCAGCACCACAGTGGGATTAGCAATGCAATGCAGATGGGCTCTCAAGACAGGGAATGGGGTGAGGTACACTCAGACCTAACCCTCTCAAGCAGCATTTCTCAAGGGTCACTTGAAAAACTAGCTTGAGTTCTCCGGGGGAAGAAATGTTAAGACTGGTAGCGATGGGTGAAGGCTGCCAGCCTAGTCAAATAGAATTTGATACCTAATTCTGGCATTTGTAAATACAAATGTAAAATACAGGTTTGTTTCTTAAATGAAAGAAAAATACTGTAAAATGTTGAACTTCAAGACTGTAGCAACATTACCATCTGCTGTAAGGAAAACAAAGTCAAGCATTTCACATCTGTTCTTTGAAATTAAAATCATGTCTTGTATGTTCTTTTGATCTCCAGAGCTCAGAGTCATTATGTCTGGACTAGCAAATTCTTTCAATCGTTTTAATGTTAAAGTTAGTGACCAGAATTTACACGTGGAATGTCCTTTATTGCTTTAACTGTAAAAGAATGTAAATGCAGTTTCTGTGTGGTCTGGGAACCAGGAAAGTGTCAAAATTATGTAGTGTGTACACTGGGAAACTTAAGTGTCAAAAAAATTATGTAATCTGGGAGGGCCAGGCAGAAATGTTTTAGTGATTTTAAAAACTATTGCTGAGAGAGACTGTAAGCATTTTGATCTTGGACATCTAACTCAGCACTGCCTATGCTCTCTTAAATAAGTTATCTTAGAAGTGTGTTTTCTTGTAGAAATAGCTAGGACTATAAAGTTTAGACTAAGTGTTTTTCTGTTATGTCAGAACTGTACTACTAAATTATTTTAAGTTTCTGTGTGATCTCGGAACTCTTGAGTAGCACTGTGGTGTACTAGTATTGTTTTATGTTTTTAGTAATTATTAAATATTTTTAAACCCTTTTCAACTGTGGCTGGTTTATGTAGAGATAAATTAAGCTCTAGAGTACATTGCATACGGGATGCTGTAATAAGCCCTTCCAATAAGCCTTAAGACTGCTTAGTTATACTACTATTGGATAATAATATTGCACAGTAATAATTGGACACCCTTTTAAGGGCCTTTGGGTAGCTGATAATTATTAGCTGGTGGTGGCAGTACTTACTACTGTGTAGTCTGGGCATAGGGGCACAGCTGGAGAATCTGTGTCAGCCTTTCCCAGGAGTGTCTGAAGTTGTATAAATATGTGTGTGTGTCAGCTACTTGGGCAGGGACACGAAGCACTGGTTGGACAGAGAAGGTACTGGAGGTTAGCTTGCCAGCTAGGCTGAGATCTGGACCCAATAGCGGTGCCAGTGGGGAGTATTATTGGGGACCTGGGGAGCAAGGGAGCGACCAGCCCCAGACTGACTGATCTCAGTGTGTTCTTAAGGGAAATTGCACTTTACTGTGTATATTTGTTATCCTTTCCTCTCCGGTGTTAGTGGCAAGGATTGAGGCTCCTTGATTGATGGGCCAGGGCACGGGCATCACAAATATCAAATATAATTCCCCCTACTATCACTAGGGAGCAGGTCCTTAATGCTCTCTCCAAGACCAAGAACACTGCATCAGTGGGCCCACGCAATATCCCAGGATGACGTCTAAATAGCACAAAACATGATCAAGGCCTCTGGAATTACTATTTAACTGTAGCCTCCAAACAGGCTTCGTGCCTCATGAATAGAGAAAGACAACAGTCATCCCTCTGCACAAAGGTGGGCCATCTACAGACCCACTGTTCTTGTATGTAAAGCCATGGAAAAAATTATCATGGAGATTATCAATAGAGATACAGTAAACCTCCAGAAATTGGACCCAACCCAGTCTGGTTTTACGAAGGGCAGATCATGCCTACTCAACCAGGTGGACTACTTTGAGAAGGGCACCAAAGCAATGGATGAGGGCAAAATCGTTCACACTGCCTACCTTGACCTGGCCAAGGCATTTGGCAGAACACCCGATGTGGGCATAGTTAAACTCGAGGTTAGGTACAAACCCATGTGTCACCCGGTGGATAGCCAACTGGCTCACAGACAGGACCCGGGAAGTTGGAACGGGGAGCCCACCCTCTATGAAGAGGCCAGTCAAGTGGAGTCCCTCATGGACCAGTCCATGAATCGCTCCTTTTTGACATTTACTTCTCAGAAGTCAAGGCCAATGTCAGTGGTCTCTGGCTGACTAAATTTGCAGATTGCAAATTAGGAGCAGTCACTGAAACTCACACCGACACAAATGTTCTCCAGGAGGGGCTGACACAAACAACTCGTGTCAAAGCCATGGACTAAAACTAAATGCCAAGAAATGCACAATAGTATCTTTTGGGAAGTCATCCATCCCCCGTAAATATCATATTAACAACACACACCCTTAGAGTTGACCCAGTAGTCAGGGACTTAGAGATGCACACAGATAGTAATCTAGCCTTTGATTATCACATGTCTACAATGGTGAGGAAATCATTCCATGTTGCACAACTTATAAACAAAGGTATGGCGTCCAAGTCCAAGGAAAGTCATTGTTCCACTGTCAGACCTATCATTGAGTACAATGCCCCCTTTTGGTGTGTACCTAACCAGGTATATCCAACAAATGGAATGTCCACAAAGGTTTCTCGCTAAAAGAATACAGTGTGCAAGTGAAATGTCCTATGCAGACTGCCTCAAGACCCTTTGAGGGGAGATCTATGCCTGGCATACAGAGCATTGTCAGACCCCACTCTGATGACCTCCCATATATTCACAAAACAAACAGCACCAGAATTACCCATTCTAAAAGCTTAAACTTTAGAGGGGATGCAAACAGGACCTGCTGGAGAGATAGCCATGTATCCCCAGAGACTACCTACAGAACAGGCCTCTCCATCCACATGAAGCAAAGTTCCTCCCTAACCCAATTTAAATGCAACTTGGACAATTGGATGGGAAACCAGAAATTCATCTGTGGTTTGGAACCTATGTCCTTAATGGGCACGGGTAACCTGTAAATGGTTCATCTCCCACACACATGCTTACAATTATCAAGGGTATCAGAACTAGTCAGATTTGGGGTGCATAGCTAGGCTTAAAAAGGTCCTTGTGATTGTTAGCCTAGTAAACACCTATGAACCTATTACCTTTTGTAATACTCACCATGACAAATCTATTCCAGGTAGGGTCAAGGCCCACTCTACAAGGACCTTGGCTTCTTCTATGGCTTTTAGGAAAAGTGTTGTATTCTACAATCTGCTACTTGGTCCTCTGTACATACTTTTACAAATCACTATAAGCTGGACTCCTCCTCTAAGTCTAGATTATTCTTTGCTAGACTATTCTAAAGGGGATCCTGTATCCTTCTTTCACCTCCCAAATATAGTTGGCTATCTATCCATATAGCCAAGACTACCGCAACAGTGATCAAACATCTAGAAGTTCAATTCACACTACTGTACTTTCTGAAACCATGCTTGCCAATACACCTTCTAATACAAACCTTAGGATGCCCATATATAAACTGCTTTACATCCAAATTTTAATATCAACATTTTCTGCCCTACTGAGTTTCTACACACTGCCATTTCTTTGAGTTTCTAAATCATAAGACCTATTGGGTATTGATTACCCATTACCTATCTGAAAAAACCACTAATACATCTCAGATGTTCAACAATCAACATTTACTAAATAGTGAAACTGACTGAATTATGACTTCCAAAATATTTTTTTCCTTTTATATTTCCCAATTTTCGATTTTTGTATGTGATAGTTAACATTTATTGCTTTGCCTTGTATTGTGTATTATATTACAGGATATCTTCAGAGATTTGTTAACTGTGGAGCTTTTCTTCCCAGGCCTCAGCTGAAAAGGGGTCTATCATTGGTAAGTACTAATCTAGCTGCCCTTGCAAGCCATTTTAGTAGTACAGGGGGCAACCCCAGGGTACATTTTCTGCTTTCCATCCATAGATGTATACCGCCTCGGAATATGGACAGGGATGATGTTTGTTTTATGTGGATGGGGAGTTTGTTCCACAGCAGTGGTATCAGAGACATACTTGCCCGTCCAAATCATTCTGCTGATGTTGCAGAATAAGTTTAGATCCCTAGACAGAATATGATACCATTTGACTTGCTGATGTGCAGTAAATCCAACTGTAATAGGTCAGAGAATGCCTTGTATGCCAGACACAGGTCACCTCTTAGCAGCCTGTAGGCTACAGAGTACAGTGACAGAGGTTTGAGCTGGTCCATGCAGAACATGTTGTTTAGGCCTTGCACCTTTTAGTAAGGTATCTTTGTGGGTGTTACATTCATTGCAGGTGTCTGGATAAACAAATGCAAAAAGGATCATCATATTCAATGATTGGCCTAATGAGGGCTATGTAAAGACAAGCAAAGCCCAATTATTGGCTTAATGAGGGCTGAGTAAAGGCAAGCAATGCCATTCCTAGATCTAGAGACAATTGCTTTGTTTATAAGCTGTGCAATACAGAAGGACTTTCTTATAACAGACACATGCTGGTCAAAAGTTGTCACTATCCACATTAAGTTCCCAAATTCTGAACAATCGAGTCATCTCTTAAAAATGTAATGTCAATATGACAGTTTCCTGGAGTAGATGACTTTCCAAAGGATACTATTATGCATTTTGTGGCATTTAGTTTTAGTATTTTGGCACCAGTTATTTATTTTGGGAAACCTTTCTGCAGGATGCCCAAGTCACTTGGGAGTTCTATGGCTGCTTTTAGCTTGCAGTCATCTGCAAACTTAGCCAGAACGCTTTGATATTGGCTTTTACTTCAGAAAAAGTAGATACCAAACAGGAGAGGTCCCAGCACAGAACCATGGGATACTCCACTTGTGACTGGTCTTTTTGTGGAGGCAACTTCCTCTATTTTGATTTCTTGCGTCCTGTGAATCAGTTGGCAAACCAGTGCCAAATCATGGTCCAAATCAGACTTTCCCAGTAAACAAACTAAATATGCACAAGTATCTTTTACACTGTAACAGCTTACTTTATATCATATAAATGCAATTAACAATTACACGCAACATTTGGTAAATGTATATTGATGTTTGTTCATGTACATTTCCAAATGTTTGTTTAAAAATGTTTGTAATAATTTGGAACTTTTCACCTTGGCCACCAATGAAAAAAATAGGATTTTGACTAATGCCAGATGGACAAGCCCATAAACAAACAAAATAAATAATATATTTCCAGTGAGGAACTTAGCTTAACGGAAGTGCTTGTGGGGTTTACCCAATTCAGGTTGCTCTAGCTGTATTTAACTGTGTTCTGCAGATTTTTAAAATTTAAGTAGTTTTTATACAGTAGGGGGTTAGCGTTCTACGATTTCCAGGCTAATTTTCTGCCCATTTGAGTGCTCTCTGTGTAAACAAGAATGCATAATGTTCATAGGAGGTTACTAGGCTAATGGCCCTAGAGCCCTTATAAGTCTGGCCATGTTATACCAGAGTTACCCTTGCAACCTTAGCCATTTATTATACCAAAGTTACCCTTACAACCTTAGCTATTTTATACTCTACTTACCCTAAATGACCTTGGTTAGAGGTGTGTTATTAGCATAGCAAATGGGGACATGGGCGGCACCACAGGGATGAATTTGCGGTCTCCCATCCCATCATCCAGGTTATGCTTGAATTTGGTCAGGGAGGATCTCTGCTTTACATGAACTGGGAGTTCAAGGAGTGACAATCTATGGGAGACATATCTGTCTCTACATGTGATACAAAAGGTATACCTTGAGTGTAAGTGAACTGACTGCTGACTTGGTATGCTAAAACTAATACAAATAAAGTGTTAATATTCTTTATGCTGTATTTCCTCTATTTATTTCAATATAACTATGGGAACAAGGCTACTTTATGACTTGTTGTGGACACAGCCCAGGAACTTTCAGCCAGGCAGGAGTCTCTATCAGGAAAGGGGGCTTCCCAGTCAAAGTGTTGGCAAGGATGAAGCTTTTAACTATCAGTTATGTACTAATGCTGTTATTTCTTGATATACTATGATGAACTGCTTTAAGTTACACTATGTTGTTTTATATGTACTGTCTAATTTTACTGCAATAAAGTGACCATTACCTGGCTTCTTTAGCGTGATCGTTCCTGATCCTGTTAAAATTAGGCTCATTAAGCAATACATCAACAGGATCCAAAATGTTTAAGAAAAAGAAAAAAATATTGCTGCTGCAGATGTTGAAATTCCGGGGTGGGATGCTGCTCCCTAGCGGGTGCTGGCCAGAGTGGTCTTGTAGTACAGGTTTGAGTGAAAACTGGGATAGGTGTTTAAAAAGATGCGGAACCTCAGTCTATATTAACATGCTTGCAAAAGGTTCCAGTAGGGAAAGGGAAAGAACTTAATGCAATTGGTAGGCGGGGTTGGATTTTGTTAGTCGCTTACAGAAAACATCAGGAAAAAAAAAGTCATCTAAAGTAAATCAAACTGTGCAACTAGAAAAAATTAGATTGTTAACAGATAAAGTGGACATGTACCAAAATGTGGCTGAAAAAGTTGCAGTACGTGTAGATATTTGTATATGTACAAATATCAGAAAAGGGGTAAAATTAATAAAAGGAAAGTACAAATGAGTATTGCTAAAACAGGGGTAGATTGGGACCCCGATCATTGGGATGGGGACATTTCTTTTTTCTTCAGATCCCTCTGATCATTCTGACACTAATGAAAATGCTCCTGATAATTACGCAGCTAAACCAATACTCAGGAGAAAAAGTCAGAGCACACCTAATAACCCTAGTGGTGTGCACTGGAAGATTTTACTCAGCAAAAAATAGGTGACATTACAGATTCAAACAAAAATCTGGAGAAACTTTGAAACAGGGGCTGCCGGGTTAATCTGGATGCTCATGATTCTGCAGCTTGTACTGGAATGATGCAATGCAAAATACCCCACACAAGTTGATTAGCCTCTTAATGAGGGACCTTGGTACACTTTCAGGGATGGAATTCAGCGTATCAAGGAAGATGGAATGAAAACTATTTTAAAAATAATGTGCAGTGTCTGTATCTACAAGAAATAAAACCAGGACTAGCCCTTCCAGCTTAGAAACATGTAATGACGACACTATCAAACAGGTAACCCTCTTTCAGATGTCACTGAAGACATTGGGGACCCAGGAATAACATGGGA